>NC_081405.1:262313691-262533691 GCF_030272615.1 Cryptomeria japonica | reverse complement strand
ATTATGGTAAGTGCAATAGCCTATCGAGCCAAAGCTCTGGGTTGGTCTATCAATTCAAAATGCCATAAAAACTATATCAATTGTAAACTCCTAATGTTTAGTACAAAATGATCTACAAAAGAGACGAAAAAATGTTGAGATCATCAACCCGTTCTATCGGCCCACCATTTCAAGCTGTCTCACTTCGCCATCCATCACCGCACTATTGATACCTTCTTTGACGAAATGACACCAGCCAACATTTTCATACATATGCTTGCATGACCATTCTATTATGTTTATTTCCTTCCAAAAAATATGAACCAATGAACCAAAGTACTTCATGTCACTTATCCACTAGAACTCTTTTGCCAACACCACCTTGGAGAAGTTCTGCATCCATGGCTTTGTACCACCTTTACCACTCCTATTACTTTGTGAAGGTAGTCCCTACCAATTCTAGCTCAATATCGATGCCTTTCCAAGCTTCTCTAGTTCAAATGTAGGAGAAAAGGTTGCCTTACAACCTCCACATTTGACTCAAATAGATTTGGGATGCCTCCAGCCACAAGATCCACACTTTAGGCTCTACCATAATAGCTATATCAATATCATCAATTGGGAAGTCTTTTTTGAACGCCAATCATAGCAAGAACAGGGCCTGTGCCTTGGTTTCTACTAGCTATCATTATAAGTGATTTCATGAATGTACATTACATTGTTATGGTGTTGCAGGAAGCTATCTTTATACTTTTGTTGGATGTCTTCTGGAGCTTCTAGGATTTTAGCATCTACCTTTCTAAGCTTAGGGATTCTATTGATTTCTCTTCATTATTTAATTATGTTGTGAAAGTATTTAGTGTTTCCATCTCCTTCCTAAATCCACGTTTCTCAAGACTTCCGCCTCTAGAAAATTTATTCTTTTGCTAGTGTCTCTTTGTAGCTCCTCATAAGATCTTTCTCCTTTTCATAGACCATCTAGTCCATCCTTCCCTTCATCACTTCCTCATTTGATGCCTTTAGCTCTTGCTCAAATGTTTATTTGTCTCAAATATGCCTTTGAAGTGACATGTGCTCCAATGAATTAACTTCTCTTTGATCATCTTGACCTTGGTTATAAAGCAATAAAACTTTTTTCCTTCATGTTCCTCTTCTCCCCACCATGACTCTATTAGATCAAATAAGGAATGTTCCTTCATCTACATGTTTTTAAATTTGAGGGGGAACTTCATTGGCTTCTTGTACCCTATGATTTCTAGTTGGATGGAATAGTGATCAGAGCCTAAGCATGGGATGATGGTTCTCTCCAACCCAAAGGAAAAAGTGGCTAAATCCCCCCAAAAGAAAAATTGGTCCAGTTTCTCAACAATATTACTAAACTGATGCATTTTATTATTCAAAGTAAAGAATCCATTACCAAGCTCTATATCATGTTAGTTGATCCTCGATATCCAATCCATGAAGTCCATCTATGACTAATTAGGTTTTGAATCCCTTCTCTCTTATCCCAATGATGTAACAAAATATTAAAGTCACCCCCTATTATGGCATGAGTATATTGATGTTCCTCAATAAATTCTACCACCTTGGACCATACTTCTTTCTTTTTAGGGTAATTTGTTGATCCATACATATTTATCAAGAGGAAACCTAGGTTCGAGTGGATATTATGCACCATGTCACCCATATAATGATTTCCTTTTTCCAATACCTCAAAATTTGTTATGGTTGGATTCCATAATATGATCAATCCTCCTAATGCACCTTTTGATTGCACCCTCGCAACCTTCCAATATCTTGCTTTCCTTGCAAAATTCTTTGTTTCTGTTGTGGTCAATTTGATTTCTTTGAGAAGCAGAATATCTGCTCCTGATAAGCGTATCCTATGCTTGACCAAGCATTGTTTGTTAGGGGCATTGAGGCCCCTAACATTCCATAATATGATCCTCATGGCCCTTGGGGAGGGCCCAGATCCCTCATTTATCTCAGCATCATTGTGATTTTTAACTGATCCTCCACTTCCCCACCTAGGCTTCTCATCTCTTGCAACTTGATTTCCTTCCATTCTTTTGCCCTATGCTTTTTCCATAGTCTGGTTTGATTTTCTTTACCAAATTTTGTTTGATCCCTAGGTTTTCATGCTCTCATTCTTCCTCTCCTTCTTTGTTTTGTGAACATGTCTCTCCAAATACCATTTCTTGCTCTAATTCCTCAATTTCTCCTTCCTCTAACAATTCTTGTAGAACAGCTTGCTTACTAAGATCTTAGCCCCTATACATACTTGTGGTAGGACCAGTCTCCTCTTCCAAGTCCCCTGTGATCTCTAGAATCTCACAGACCTTTTCTATTTTTGTAAGGTCTTCCTCATGTGCCTCTCCTTCCAGGCTCTCCTCATGGCTCTTTTCCTTTTGTAGATCACCCAGTATTTTTGAGATTGGATCTTCTTTTCCTAGCTTTGTCTTCTCCTTGATTGAGTCCAACTAGTCTTGTTGTCTCGCTTCCTTATTTATATTTCCTAATGATGTGATGGGGGTTTTAACCCTATCCAGGCTTTCTGGAACACACCATGCAAGATTTGGTGGACTACTGGCTTTTTAATTTTTGTATAAACCCTTAGAGCCTTCGCACACTATGAATCTCTCCTATTTATTTATCCTTGGTTCTTTATTTTCTTCTTAATACAAGTTAGTTTGCCTAATTTCCCCTTCTCTTCTTTTGATGGCTACTAAGGAGTAGCTTCCATCTCCCCTTGCTCGGTTTCGACCCCTTGACCTAAGCTTTCTTCCCCATTTTATTTCTCACTAGGCATCACTCTAGTGTTTTTCCTATCACCTTGTTTATCTTTCGGGCCCATCTTCCATAGATAGTCAAGATCTCCATCTCATCCCACCATTTTGCATCTATGTCTATCTCTACCAGTACATTAATATCTATTATTGATTTCATTGAGAAAATCTTCCTCTGCCCCTATTAAACCCCCTAGGGCACCACCTATTCTAATTAGGGAATCCATGTTCCAAAATTCTACCAAGAGCCCAGCAAGATTGATCTATGTCAAATTTTGTTGATTTAATATTTTAATGGATAAAAATTGGGGATCCATTTCATGCAATACAAATTGTTTCCTTCAAAATTAGTGGATCTCTATGTAAAATATCATTCCTAAGGCATTCGTCTATGAATTCAACCAAATATAAATTGTTAAGGAGAGGCCTTATACTTACCCTGCCTTTGAACATCTCAAACCACCACTTCATTATCTGATTGGGCCCTAATCTCCCACTCCACACTATTTGATCAATAGGACATGATCTTTGAATCTTTTCACCCATTGTTCGATGACTTTTGAGGGTAGGTTGAAGATCTTGTTGTTCAAGGCCTTTTGGTTATGGTTCCTTCAATCCTTCCTTGAATCATTTTCTCTCCAATACCTTTTCTCTCCATTCCACTGTCACACTTTTCATTTTTCTGTCATTGGATTCACTGTGAATTGTGATGTTTGATTGACATCTTACCTCCCTCTCTAAGTTCCAAGTGGGATAGTGTTTTCCCTTATGGAAAAGGATGAGGTAATAATTATGCTCCCTCATATGTCAACATTCACTTGTCTACCTTGATTCTACCTTATGGTCATCAAGGTTTGCTTGCTCTACTTTTTCTGCCATCACGCACGAATGTGTACCAAAATTCTTCAAGTTTGTCAATTTTAATATTTTTTGTTTGTTATAAAAAACCTGATTATGAGGACCACGAATCAAAAAATCATATTAGATGAAAGTTAAAGCCCATATTAAAATACAATACAACCAATACTTCCAAAAAATATACCATCCATATAGAAAACAACTAGCAGTAAAAAGGACAAAACAAGCCAAAAATGCCTACTCCAAAAGCTACACATTTGGAGGATGATACTTGATATCCTCCTAAATTAATTTATAAATTTCATAAGGGATATCATACCACCAAACTCTGTTCGAATCCCCCATCCTCTGCTAAAGATTAACACCAAAATTCACAACTCAATCAACAACTATATTGCCTAAACATTTAATGTGATAAAACCAGCTCATTAAAATCAACTTTTGAGGATAAAACAATTTTCACTATGACACCCAACCTCCAATCCTTCAACCCCTTTCCCTGGGTAGCAAGAAAGAGATAACCCCCAAAGAAGCACTCAAGCCTGAACCATGTTATTAGAAGAAATGCCACAATAAAAAGCAAAAAGATGAATCTGCTATCCCTTAGAATCTCTAAAAACTCCTCCACTACCAGTGTCTCCCAGGTTCCCCTTAGGAGCCCCATCAAAATTGAGCTTAATCTAATCCTCATTTGGAGAAACCCACTTCGAATGATCCTCTTTACTCCTCTTGTCTTCACACCCCTCATCCAACCATCTAAATCTAGGCCAAGAATTGGTCCAAGACTTCTCATCCTTATCTTTGATTTTAAATTTAACCCTTTGGACCTCTCCTAGTTCAACAATCAAACTCTCTATGATGTCCCAAACTCTTTCCACCACCTTCTCCTCCTCCTTGAACACTCTTCTATTCTGCTCCAACCAAATATTTCAAATAATTAAAGTTGGAGCAACCTTCTAGATGAACTTCAACCCATGGATTTTGATTTTGAGAAACCAATTAACAATCAACATTAGTGTGTCGCTCAGCAAGGCCCAAACAAGACCCCAATGACAAAGAAAAGAGGACCAAATTTGTCTCGCAAAGGGGCAGAGAATAAACAAATGATCATTAGTTTCAAAGTCAACTAAACACATAACACAGTTGGAAGGCTCAACATGACCCAAATTTTTTAATCTATCCCACATAAGAGCCTTACACTTCCACGTAATCCAAAGAAAGGCATTATCTTTAGGAAGGTTGAACCTAAACCAAATACATTTTATAAAACTAGATGATGCACCACTTCTAAAATAAGTAGAGTAGGCACCACTAAAAGTCACCTCACCACTCCCTTTTTATCTCCAAACCATACTATCTTCCCCTCCATTATCCAGTAGAGGCCATCTGCCTATTTTCCTCTTAAGATCACTACAAGCATCAATAAACTCCTAAGAAGGGGACACAAGGAGCTTCCAACAATGATACCCACTATCACCAGAAATTTAATTACATAAGTCTCACCGAAAATATCTTCAAAATGTCTCGCAAGGGGATGAAATCCCAACAAGGATATCAATAGGAGGCCCTCCAACCACCTATCTCTCCAAAATTTAATCTTTCACCCATCCCCCAATCTCTACTTCATATCCATAGAAATGTAACCAACACATAATCTAAGTAAGTTCTAAATGCAAGACCCTTGAGAGAGATTAGCCCTGAAAGGATTGTCTTGATTATTTTCTAAATATTTAGCTTGCAAGATCCTCGTCCACTTCCTACTACCTTTGACATAAATATGCCAGGACATTCTAGCCCCTAGGGCCTAATTCATCTTAATATAACTTTTGAATCCAAGCCCCCCAACCACCTAAGGCTTTCTGACATCACTCCACTTAACCAAATTATACTTGAAGGTATCTTTGCAACCCCTCCATAAAAAGGAGCATTGAGTCCTATCCAAAAAATTTCCCCCCTTATTAGGGATCTTGAAAATAGCCATAGTAAAAATAGGAATAGTAGCCAAAGAAGACTTGATAAGAGCAATCCTACCAGTAAGAGACAACCAAAAACCTTTCCATGGGGCCAATTTTTTTTTCACTCTATCAACCACTGAACTCCAATCAACAACCTTCACCAAATCAATGAGTGGCATACCCAAATACCTACTAGGTAGAAAATCAATTTCATAACCAAGATTGTTCTGAATATTTAGTCTTTCCATACAATTTTGTTTTAAGAATAAAAACCTTGATTTACCATTGTTCACCATTTGTCTTGCAGCCTTCTCATATAGATCAAGAATCCTTTTATAACCTCTTTCTTCCTTGGTCATTACCTCTCCAAGGAGAATTGTAACAACAATTAATTGAAAATGAGTGACATTATCAAAACCTCCTAGCACTTGCAACCCCTTAACAAATCCAACACAGACCTCAAGTTTTATCACCCTCCCAAGAGTCTCAACAAGAATGAGAATCAAAAAAGGGGACAATGGATCTCCTTTTCCCAACCCACACTTAGTATCAACGGAGTTAGAGGCAATGCCATCAATGAGCATCGAAAAAGAAAGTGAAGAAATGCAGTTGTAGACCAATCACACTAGTCCTTAGAGAAGCCAAAATTATGCATGACCTTCATCAAGAAATTCTAAGGCACTCTATCATATGCCTTATCCATATCTAACTTGATAACCATACCTTCCCTTTTCCTTGATTTAATTGAGTGAATTATTTCGTGAGTAGTAATAATCCCACATAAAATTTGTCTTCCTTTGAGAAACCCACTTTGTTCATCAGTAACAATATGAACCAAGCATCTTTTGAGATGATTAGCCATAACTTTTGACACGAGCTTGTGTATAGTAGATCACATAAAGTAATAGGCCAAAACTCATCAAACCTATTAGGACCTTTCTTCTTAGGCACTAGAGAAACAAAAAAAGTATGATTCCAAGCCTACATCATCACCTTCCTTCTTCTACATTCTTCGAAAACGTTCTAAATTTCCTCCCCAACAACATCCTAGAAATTCTAAAAAATCTCAGCTTGGAAGCTATCAAGTCCCAGATATTTTCTAGCACCAAGGGAGAAAGTGACATCTTTGATTTCCTCAAAAGAAAAGGGAGCCAATAACTACTCATTCTACTCTCTACTTATAAAATTTGGGATATTATTGAGCAAGGCTTCCTAACCTACAACATCCCCTTGCATCAACCCCCCCAAAATAGAAGTGAAGAAAGACTTGCTCTCTTCTCAAATTGCAGCAGTGTCATCAATAAGGATACCAATAGAATTCTATATAAATATTTTCTCATTTTGTTGCCTTCTAATCTTCGTTGAAAGGTAGAAAAACTTTGCATTACGATCCCCTTCCATAAGCCTATTAACTCTATACTTTTGTTACCAAAATATTTCCTTCATCCTAAGGATTTTGTCTTGCACACTCAACAAGGTATTCTCTTTCTCTCCAAACTCCTGCCCATAGCCTTCAATTGCAATGTTTTTTTTTTAAATCTTGAGCACCTCCCTGATTCTAATTTTCTCAAAAAATAAATTCCCAATAACCAATTTATTCCACTATTTAACTTATCTCTTAACTTCATCTAGCTTTTGAAGCAAGATAAACCTCTTATTCCCTTTCAAACCCTTGTTCCATCAAATCTTAAGAGCCTTACAAAAATCTAGGTGCTCATATAAAAAAGATTCCATCTTAAATGGAATCCCAATATGTCTACCAAAAGTTCCAAAATCCAAGACAACAAGCCAATGATCGAAACATCAAACTGAACAACCAAAGCCAATAAATTGTCTAAATCTAGCAACCATTTAGAGTTTACAAAGAACCTATTCAACCGACACAAAATGTTATCCTCTCCAATATATTTGCTATTCCAAGTGTAACATCCACTTTTAGGTTTGATATCAATAAGAGCCAAATATTCACTAAATTTCCTAAAATCAGCTTGACCAACATTGGAAAGAGCCTTGCCCCCTTTCTTTTCACTTTGACACAAAAATAGAATTGAAATCTCCACCTACAACCCATTCCTTCCTATCATAAATCCTTCTTAAATTTATAATGTAATCCCAAGTTCTAGCCCTATCCTAGACATTATTAGGGTCGTAAACACTTGTAACCAAGAAGTTTCCACCATCTCTGAATTTTTTTAAGTCCACAGTAAGACAAGAGGGAGAATCATCAATCAATTTACTAACCAAAATCCTATCATCGCATAGAATAGCAAGGCCACCAGTCATGATGCTCGCAACCATAGCAATACCAACATACCACTTCCGAATTCTACCCTAAATTTCTTTGAATTTTAGAGCGTCTACTTTTGATCCCTGAATGAAAACTACATTTGAAGCCTCAACTCTATCAGCCACTTCAATAAGCAACGCTTCTCTGGGGAATTTATGCCCCTGATATTCCAGCTAACTATCTTCATAAACTCTTCCCTGAAAGGAGATGCTCACCTCCTAATTTGACAAAGCTTTTCAAGGATCTTTGTATGCCATTTTCTAAATTTTCTAGATCCTGCAACTTAGCTTTAGCAACATCTAATCTTCCCCCCTTAGTGTTTGGATTACTTGCATCCAAACTAACAATAGGTCTTCCACTCAACTTCTTATCCCTCCTGGTGATAATGCTCCAAGAATTTTCCTTCTTTGTAGACTCGGCTCCACTACCACCCTATTCAACAACATGAGGGGTGTCATGAATTAGAGATCTAACAACCCTCAATCAACCTCCAAAAACTGCACAAGCACATTTTGAAGTTTTTGGAGGACCTCTTTCTTATCCAGGCCACCACTCACCCCTTCCTCCAACTACTTAATCCCAAGGAAAGAGTCCAAACTTTGACTACAGAGTCATTCACCATAGCTTGAGCTGAAGAAACATTCTTGGGAACCACCGAGAGAAGAGTGGAACTTGACTGATCCAAATCCACACACCACCTTGCTCGGTGCCCTGTTCCCCCACATCTTAAGCATTTGATAGGAAAACCCTCATACTCCACCTCCACAACATCTTCTAGAACAGAATTAAACTTAGTCAAGTGTAACAATAGTCTACCAAAAATCATTTTAGTGCAAATCCTTGTAGAGCGAGCCATTCATCCACCATTCGAAGCATGCCCGTTGAACAAAAAAATCCCTAAAGAATCCCCAATAATGCACAAAATCTCCTCTATCCAAATTCGATAGGTAAATTTTGCAACTTTATCCAAACTGGAACATCCTTAATTTCCTCACTACAAATATTGAACCCAGGAGCCCAAGGGTGCATGAACAGTCTAGCACTCCCCATTAACCACAATCTTCCATTCAAAATTTTATCACACTCTGATTCTAACAAAAAAATAATACACAAAAACCCTAATGCCAAAAACTCACTTCAAGATTGCAACGTTTTCATCAGTATTATATCCAATTCCTCACCCTATCTAGCAATGGCCAAATCCCAACAAACTTGGCAATCACCACTTCCTTTGTTTAATTTTTTCAACTCTAAATTAAGGCAGTGATCTGGATTATGAATGGAGGGGATGTCTTTTAAGACTTGCACATTCACATTACTAATCACCATCTTGAAAATAGATTTCCTTATATGCCCATGAATGAAGGTGCCTTCTCCATTTTGACGAGACCCCAAAGCAGAATTTGAGAATGGCTAAAGTCCCTCAACATCCTTCTTGCCTACTCCATCTTCATTCTCGCTTCCTTGTTCATGCGGACTGGTCATGTTCTCCTTTTCCCTTCATAAATCTATGATAGGAGTAGTATTTAAAGGGTCATTAAAATTGTTTAATATTTAAATGTCTTTAAACATCTCATGTATTAGCTAGGTAAAGATTTAGACTCAACCTGATGTAATATACCGTATTTTGGGGATTGTACTTCTATCATCATGATGGAAATATTTAAATTTTTTTCTAGACATTTGAGATAAAGTTTCATGATGTGTCATTTCTCTTCTCTTGCTTTCTATTTGTAATGATGAATCATATAGTTTGATCAGAAATATTGATAGACAAAACTCACAATCAAATGTAAAAATAATGCATACTAATATCGTAAATTGTAAACTTTAATTATTTTAACAATGATTTGAGATATAGAGTTTGAATTTTTGTATTGATTATATTTAAAGTTATTTAATTAATTTTGTTTCTTAGATTATGGATATTTTTTTAAAATATTAATTATTACTTATAATGTCATAATATAATGTGAAATTTCAAATAAATCATTAAACCATTTTTATACAAATAATGGAACCTTTTAATAAAATTAACTTAAAAAAATTCATTAACCCATCCTTAAATAACCCTTTTGCAAACAAGGTTTTAATCTTTCCATACTAATTATTATAAATGATGTAAATATAAAAATAAAACATGAAGGTTGCCCAAAAGATAAGATGTTTAATGTGATTATGATTTTACAATAATTAAAATTAAGACATAAATAATTATAAATTGAATTGTTTCTATAGCTTTTATTTATAATTATTATATTTTTAAGAAACATATATAATTAAAATTAATTTTAAATCTAAATCTAAATTAAAAATTAAAATAAAGTAAATAAAATGCAAAGTCAAAATATGTAAAACTCTAAATGTTAATAAAAAAAAAATTAAAAATAAATGCCCATGCATGGGCTTCATCGGGTAAATCTGAATGTTGATAGATTAATGAGGGGTGTTTGGTGTAGTCTAGAGGAAGGATGGGTGAAAATAAACTTCAATGATGCGTCAAAAGGCAATCTTGGGCCATCAAGAACCAATTTTGTGGTGTGGGATTGGAGAGGGAATGTGATGGCAATTAGAGCTCAAAGAATCAATGATGGGATGGATAATGTAGCGAAGGTGTTAGCGGCTTTGAATGCAATCCGATTTGGCAAGAGATTGGGTATTACTAAAATTTACTTGGAGGGGGATTCACTAATAATCGTCAATGCTATCATCTTAGGTGAAACTCAGGCATGATATTTGCAGAAGTCTGTATTAGTAATTCAAAGTGAGTTGGCATTGGTACGGTGCTATCAAGTCAAACATGGGAGACATTCGGCGAATGATGTGGTTGACACCCTGTCAAAATGGGCAGTTAATTTTGAGGCAATCGGGGAAGAATGACTCGAAGATTTTTGCAACATTCCCTTTGATTAGTAAATGTTTTAGCACTAGGTTTAATGATAATGACATTTATAAGGCATAAAGATGGTGACTAATTGATGGGACTTGGCATATGGTGGTGGCAATAGAATGACGGTTTGAGGCTCAGCCATGTTATTCTCTGTGCTTTCTATAGCAATCTTGGGTGGCAGAGTCATCATGGAGGCGAATTTCCCCCTAATTACATTTAAGCCCCAAGTTGCTTTCTTTGGGCTAGTTATGCCACAAAGAATGAAGTGGCTTTTCAAGCTGGGGGATGGCGAATTCATTCATTTGATGGAAATATTGTTGGGGGAGGTGGATGCAAAGCATAGATATCAAATTAACATGGACATTGTTACTATGGTAATAGCGTGGGGACTGGAATTGGGGGATACCATAGGCAATATGTTATGAGTGGTGAGGTTGATTATTGATGATGAATGGTTGGTGGATTTAAACTTTGTGCTTGAATGGGATTTTCCTGGTGCAGGCTTTGATGTGAATGAGAGTTTTGAGGACCCTGTGATGGCAAAATTACACGAATTCATTCCCCTCATGAGGTGGCCGACTGGTTTTAATCGCGATGAAAGATGTGTTGATGCCCTCATTGATTGGGATTCTTTGAAGAATCTCCTTAGGCAGAGGGAGGTTGTTGGCGGTGGTGCATTGGTGGTTATGGATGGCGAGGGTGGTGGTAATAGTAAGATATGGAAGAGGAAGTGACGAGGAAGGAAGCTGAGAAGGCATTGAGCGATGGGTGGTGCAGGGGATGGCATGACAAGGTGCCTTTTTGCATGTTTTCCTCTGGTTGGGTTGTGACTTTCCTTTTTTAGCTAGGATATGGCATCTGCAAATGGAGCTCCATCTTTTTTTCGTCGAGTATGTAATGGGGCTAGTCTATATGGATGTCACTTATGTGACAAATTTTGTAGCGAGGGTCAAGGGTTGGATTGTGGATAAGGGCTTAAGGCCATTGTTGTATGATCTAGGGGGTCTTTTGTTTTGTCTGATATTTGCATTGTATAGGGTACATTGGATAGGCGAGGTAGATGGTAGGTTATGGATTTGATTTTTTCCTTCACAGAGTCGGTATGAAGCCAAGATAAATATACTTTATTGTACATTTTTAAAATATTATTAATAAAAATGCTATGTTACCGACCAAAAAAAAACAATTAAAAATAAATAATAAATTATTATTTTAATAAACAATTAAATAAAAAATATTTTTTATTTTATTAAAATTTAAATATTAATAAAATATGTATCAAAAATATAATTACTAATAAACAATTGTAACATGAATAGAAAGATGAATTGACTATTAATAATATATTATATATTATTAAATAACATTATAAAATAATATATTGTATTATATTATTTATAATTGTTAATAATATATTATTTATATATATTTTTTGATTGATTAAATACAGTTTCATATTAATATTAAAAAAGATTTATATTGCATATCTCTGAAACATTGGTAACTTCTAAAGCAACCTTACTCTTGAAACCTCCCATCATATTATAATTGTCAACAATCTACTACCCCAACCATCCTATAGTAACACCAAAGAATGACCATATCCATGAGATATTACAATACGGGTTTCATTCAAAATGCATAGAATATACAAAACCAAAGAGTCCAACCATCAATAAAAAACCCTTTGCTATAGAGACTCGGGTATTTACACACTACACAACAAATATAATGTCCTATGAGCATATGACAAAAAAAAAAATATTACACCAACTGAAAAAAAAGTTATTCACTGCTTCGACTCCTTCTCCTTCAAGCTTCCACCGCCAATCTAGTA
This sequence comes from Cryptomeria japonica, assembly GCF_030272615.1. Classification (NCBI taxonomy): domain Eukaryota; kingdom Viridiplantae; phylum Streptophyta; class Pinopsida; order Cupressales; family Cupressaceae; genus Cryptomeria; species Cryptomeria japonica. The sequence continues at coordinate 262,521,099 of NC_081405.1, read as the reverse complement.
GTCTTCTTTACTGAAGATAGGTTTTAGCTTGTCCTTCTTAGGGTCATCTCCTCCCATTGCTTGCTCCATTTGTCCATGACCACATAGGTATTCTTTGATGAGCAAATACCCCTCTTAAGCTTTTTCCCTCCTCTTATCTTTATCACCATTTGTACTCCAAACCAAAAATAGCCTCAAGGGTGGAATGGATTTAGTATCTTGAATCTATTCTCCAACTTTAGCGATAAAGCCCTCATTGAGATGCGTCATTTCCACTCCTCTATAACACACTCCCTCATGACCCACTTCACATCCTCTTTAGAACCTACCTCCAAACACCAAGTAAGAAACATGGAAGGCACATCCACATTTGTTCAATATTAAAACTCAGAGCACATGTAATCTTCACTAAATAATTTGTCCACCATCATCAAGAAGTGAGGATCTTCGATTTTTAAAATGTTTCTCATTCACTCCTCTGACACCTTGCCCATGAAGGAAAATTGTTGATTGTCTATCCCTAGTGATAAATTAGCTTTCATAGCACACCGAACAACAAACACCATCTCACCTTTTGCCCTCCACTTCAATCTTTGCACACCTTTCTACTAAACACAATGGATAATAATGGAGCTAGGGATTGAATTGGTGAGAAGGTAAATTAATTCTCACCCTTGCATCTCATGAATCACTACCAACTTCATAATGGCAGTTTCCCTCGATGAGCCCAATCGGTTGCATACCACCTTTAAACCACCACTCGTTACCATTTTAGACTTTCAAATATCTTTATGAATGACCCCCATCCCATCCAACCATCACATCAAATCGTCTCTTCAAAAACAAGTAGGTTTTGGAAATCATCCCATCACACCTTCTAGTCACCATCTCTTTCACAACACCCCAATTCGACAAGACATCCACCTCCAATTTCCTTCTCTCTTAATATGGGAGATTTTAAAATTTTAAAAATTTCCTTGATTTGAATCCAATGACTTTAACATACTTGTCCAGCTTCCAAGATTGTGTTATGCCTTTGACAATTGAGTTTACTATCACTTGGGAGTCACCTTCAAGGTGGAGGTGGGTTACAAAAAGTCGGGAAGCTAAGTTGATTGCAAAGATTTTCGCTTGTGCTTATGCCTCATTGTTTGTTCCATCTTCAAGCTTTTGCACACTGACTGCAAGAATATTGCCCCTATCATCCCTAACCACATATCCAACACTTGGAAAACCTAGGTTGCCTTTAGAGGCACCATCAAATTTTATCTTGGTCCACCCTTTATCTAACCTTTCTCACACCACTTCTCCATCCAAATTATACATTGCATCAGCCCAATGAGACCCAGTAACATGGCAATATATTATTTATATATTATTAATAATTATATATAATTTATATACTAGCGTACCTTTATTTTAAATTTTGTATGTAAAATTAGCCAAGAGATCTATCAAAATTGAAACTATATAATATTCATAAATAAAGAGTTTTAGTGTAATAAATTTATGCTAAAACCAAACGGCTCTACCAGAAATAACTCAATTAGCATCTTACAAGTATTCATCAATACTCCAATTATTGGGGCACTTTAGGAATCCCATCCTACAAACTCTCATAGGTGAGATCGCTTCAATCACATCAGAATAGGTATCACACCATTGAAATCCTCCAATAGTTCCTTTTCGTAAGTAGCAACCGTCTCCATACAAGGACCCAAAATTTTCACACTATACATTTTGATACCATGTTGATTTTTATACCATGGTAAACAAATTCTTTCCTCATAAAATTTAATCCTAAAACTAGGTAAAACATAAAAACTTCAATAAAAATAATAATCTTTGAATATGTCGATCTACAAACAAATACTACTCAAAGTGTGCACTATAAATAGACAAGTACACTAAGAATATACCAAAGAGTGTCAAGTAAAATTCCAATAGCTCAAAACTCATATATTAGAGAATGCCAAAATATGAGCACTTCAAATAGACAAAGTGCACTAATAATCTAACTGAAAGGTGTCAAGTAATTCTTTAAGTTTAACTTCCAACTTTGTGGAATTACACTCAGTTTGGTTGATCAATCAATGAGTCTGATTAGTCATTAACCTAGACCAACAAGTTAGCAACTAACGACTCCCAATCAAGGTACTTGAGACTAAGTTATCAAAAACTCAATCTAATCTATAATGGTTAACTAACATAACTAGACAATTGGTTGTGTCTTCGCTTTAACAAGCCAAGCAGTTGAAGATAAAAATTGTAACAAGATCTTCTATGATTTATGACATAGGGATTGAACTGATGAGAAAATTATTCATTTCAATCATAAAATAAATTTCAAATGTCAAGCATTTATTTTCTATCTCATTAATTTGGTTCTAGATAGGAAGAGAATTTTTCCACGGATGTCTAATTCATTTTATTTCCAATTACAATAAAAATTATATATACACAATTTCCATCCACAATTTCTATCAACAAATATGCTTGTTGCTTATAATTCCTTAGACAAAGGTAATATAATTTACTTCATTGATCACAATTGGTCCTTTTACAATGATTCTAGTTGTATCTCACCCTCTACAATCCTTTTAAAACCTATCTACGAGCTAATATCACATGTAGGCTTATATCATACAATATACAAGCAATAGAAGTTGCATATGCATCTTCTTCCATTACTATATCGTACAAATTACATATATGCACCATTTTATTATTAGCCATGTTCAATACATTAATCTTCAATTGGGGTTCCTATGACATTTGATTTCTTGTTTTGACTAAAGTCAATATTTTTTATTTATTTTGGAAGTCCAAAAGAGAGAATATCATACTTGACCATATCTATAGGATAAGATATGTCATAATTGACATTTCCAATCACCTTATTGCCCCATAATGCTCTGAAACTAAATTGAATTCCTATGTAAGAATAAGCAATAAAAGCATAATCCCATCCTAGTTTGTTTACCCTGGCATTCAGACATTCCATTTAGCAAACCAATCGAACCAAACAAAAAATGGTGAAAACAAATCTTGAAACATAACAAAAAATAAATAAATAAATAGAGCAAACATGAGTAAAACCCATACATATGAACACAACACAAAGTTTTGACTTTTTAACTATTCCCTACTTTTCTTGATTTAAATCCATCCAATGAAAAACACTTACACTCCAACCAATGTATGTCACTCATTATGCAACCATGTATAACATGGATGACTAAATCTTTCGATTTCAAAATAACAAATTCAATCCATACTCAAAATTAATTTGATGACATAATAGAGGTGGCAAATTATTCATCGATTAGGATAATCATAACATACCTAATGAATTCTTTAGATTCTTAACACCTCATTCTTCCACTAATCAAACTCTTCTCAGATTGAGAATAGATTTCTCTTTTTAAACAAAAAAACAATATTTTTTAAAATCAGCTAATGGTATTTTTATTAATAATATCAAAATTATATTTCTAGCTTATAAAAAAACATTTTTTTATGCCATTCATATGAAACCCTCCTCCTCTGACATACAAACCAAAATGTCAACTACCCCATCCACTAAATGCTAGTGAAATGTTTACAATATTGCACCATTACAATACAAAATATTTATCACAGTATGGAATAAGCAAAATAAAAACAATCTAGTTTACTTTGTGACTACAATTTCCTTGCCTTTCTCATTTGCATCCCAGCCTCCATCCAACGGTTCCTCAGGCTCATCAATGTCATCATTATCTTCTAATGAGAATCCAATCCATAGAGTTCATCGTTGCCTCTTCTTCTTCGAACCTCGGGCAACCACGTTTTCGTCTGGATGAAGAAGCTCCACCTAAGCTTGAAGATTTCATTTCATTCGGTCCCCATTTCTCTAATTCTCGTCTAAGCGATCCTATTGCTCCCATGCCAACGAATACTCTTTGACCCTATGCATTCCAATCTGCACAAAGAATCATCGTTTGCTTACTCAATCATGCACCCTCATTTATTAATTCCAACTCACCCGAGAGATTTGAGGGAGATTTACATTCTTCTCGCGCCCATAGCAGACTGTCGACGTATTGACAAGCATTAAAGGTTTGTATTTGTTTGCTTTCATCTAGATCATCTCCACTTTATTGTTAGACTATGTCACCCAGTGTGATGACCGAGGCTAGCTTCAAACCACGCTAAGGTATTACCATCGGGAAGGTAAGTATCTAGTGTTAACTCGCCAACCTGCAGTTCAAAAGTTTGGTTGGCACACAAATCGGCATCCTTGTTCCCTTCACGCAACACATGAGACACTTTGAAGTTGTGAAATGAGTTGAGATTATTTTTAATACATTTGATATCTCTTTCAATTTTCCAAATGTGAGCTTCACCCCTAATAATGGATTGTGTTATAATTTGAGAATCTCATTCTAGATACCACATTTATCCTTTTAGTCAGTTGAATTGCCAATAGATCCGTCTTTGTGTTGGCTTCATTATTAATCCTTGTGGTAAGTTGTTGCTTACACCTAGCAATAAATTATTCCATTACTACCCTTGATCACACATCCAACACTAGAAGGTCCTGGATTTCCACGTACCACACCATCGAAGTTTACTTTCATCCAACCTGGCTCTGGAGGGATCCATTGAGAAGACCATTCTAGTGGTTTACAAGTATTAACCCTTTGAGACCCATTAACAGGTAACAAAAAACAACATTGCGTTCACAATGAGTTTTACTATATAGTCGATATATTTTCTATTTTTTTATTTTTAAAACAAAAAACATTGACTTTATAAAATGTAATATAATTTCTATTTTTTTTTGTTTTTAAAACAAAAACATTATCTTTAGAAAATGTAATAACAAAAATGCCCATAAGTTTTTTTCTTTTTGTTTTTATTGACAGAAGTTTTTTCATCTTTTTGTGACTATAATATGCCTCTAAGTATAATGATAATATAATAATATGATTGGTAAAAGTTATATTTGTGTTAATAGATATATCAAAATATTACATATGAGATACAAAATGTGTTGCAACACCAAAACCAACACTATTTATATAATTGCATTCGAAAATTACTCCTATACTTGGCATCTACATGAATCTAGACTAACTACAAGCATTATCCCTTGAACAGTAATAACAAGAGACCGAGCCATACAAAAAAAATCCCCTTTTTAGATTCAAGCTCCTCCTACTAATTGGAGGATTCCCCCTTTTACATTCCATGGCTCACGCAATAGTCCTCTTTCCTAAAATATGGGTTATTTTTCTTCTTTTACATTGTGTCCCCTTTGTGCTCTTGTGTTTCTCCTTCCCTTTCTCTCAAATATTCTTTTATCCTTCTCCACCCATCCTGCACTTCTGCTCTTTTGGCCTCACATTCATCATCAGTCCCCCACACCAAGAAAGGGCATAGAGGGGGTGTAACTTCTGCAACATGAATCCATTCACCTCTAATGTTTATGAATCCCTCTCCAAGTCTTGCCATTGGTAAAAAAGAATTCAATCCCTCCTTCCATTCTTCTTTCACACATTCTCTCATCACCCATTTAGCATCCTCCTTTGTGCCAAGCTCAAGACACCAAGCCAGAAAGATGGATGCAATATCAATATTAGTATGAAACTTGAAGGAGGAATTCATATACGCTTCCCAGAAAAAGACATCCACCATTCTTAGGAACCTGGGGTCTTTTATTTTGAAAACATGTCTCATCATTTCCTCTAAAATCACTCCTTTGAACACACCTTGTTGCTTGGCAACCCCCAAAGAGAAGTTTGCCTCCATTTTCCTACACCCAAACAAGCAGTCTTCTACTTGACATGCCTTCCAATGTTTCTAATACCTACACCCCCACAAATTCTAACTGAGAAAGATAACAAAGATAGTCTTCTACTCGATACGCCTTCCACGGCTTGCTTATGTTCGAACCCCTGCAACTTCTGCCTGGGAAAGACAATAGAGAAAAATTATAATTTCCTTATCCTCTGTGCATACTCTTCAATATTTTTGAATTTGAAGCAAATGATGTGGGGAATCGGCGGTGTGTAAGTATGGTGGCTTCCTCACCTTACATTCTTTCTATGAACTTCCTTTATCCCATCACATTCCTTACCCTACTACGTGTTCATCTCTAATTTCAAAGTAGACTTGTATCACATCATCCCACCAAGGTGATTGATCATCAGTGAGAGAGCAACCCCAATTCGACACCTTGTCCACCAAAACATTACCATCTCGTCTAATATGCAATAATTTAAATTTTGAAAATCCATGCATGTGCCTTGTGATTAGTTTAATCCATTTGTTTTAACTTCCAATTTTGAGCCTCCCCCACCGTAATTGCATGGACAATAATTTGGTAGTCTCCCATTAAATGTAGTTTTGAGATAGATAATCGAGCTGCAGGTTTGATTGCTCACAGGGTTGCTTGTGCTTTTGCCTCATTATTTATTTTGTCCTTCAACTTTTGAGCTTTGATTGCCATAATCACACTATAATCATTTTGTGCCACACATCTTGCTCCTGAAACTCCTAGATTCCATTTTGATGCTCCATCGAAATTAATTTTGATCCATCCTTTGTCTGGTTTCTCCCATTTCACTTTCTTAGACACATCTGAGAAAGGATCAACACTTCCAAGCCCATTAATAGGCTATTAATAATATATTATATATTCATAATTATACTTTATTAATATCATATAATACAAAAATAACATATAATAATTATAGTTATTAATAATAATATAAAAATACAATCATGTTTATGATTATTATTATAATAATATTTTTTAATTGACTATCAAATTGTCTTGTTATTGATTATCTGTTATGTTTTGTCTTCACTGCCATGCGATTTTCAATTTGGAAAAAGAACTGTGAAATATTAAAAATGACCACAGACTGGTGTCAGGAAAAAAAAATTAATTCTATTATCTGAGAACACAATAACTAGGGGAAGGACACCAAGTTATCGTTCATGTTCCAATAACTATTCACTCCTTGCACACCCAACCCCCCAATCACTAACTTTAAAGAAACTATGGAAAAAAATAATAAAAGTCCATTAATAAATTTCACATGTACCAATAGCCACCCAGTTGAATATCCAAAGTACTGAGAGGAGAGGGGTGAATCAATATTCCCTTGAACTTATTAAAACCTTTAACTTTCCAATCACATAACATAATTTAAAGACGGTAATTGAATTGGCACACAACACATAACACCAGATTTGATACGTGGAAAACCCAATATGGGAAAAAACAAATAGAGAGAGAGTTCTCTTAGGAATGATGCAATATGTAACCAGTTACATAGTACAAGGGGTGGGTCACTGTCGGTTTGGGCTCACTGCCCGAATATAAAATGGGCTTACTATCGGATAATGGAATATACAAAATTTGAACTGTTATAGTTGCATCTTTCATATGCATAAGTTACAGTTCCTTTGGAGTGCACAAGTTATCTCATACATTCATTGTACTTAATTCGCACATCAACATTTACATCCGCATTCTTTTCGCATATACACATAGTACACAAAATAGTTGTTTTGCAACAACCATGCTTCTAACATGTAGTACCAATGGAAATATATACCCATAAAAATTATTTTGATGAGTCAGCTCATTCAGAAAAGGTGACACCGCACTTATCCACACGCTATAGCAATCGAAATATCTTCATGACGTGTTGGCTTCCTGGTGCAGGAGCACCTTAGGGACCTAGTTTTGGTCCAAAAGGTCAAATTTTGAATTTTATGTTTTTTTTGTGTTATTTTATGAAAATAAGACCATTTGAAGCCATTTTGATGTATTGAGACCCAATTTGGAAATTTTGGGGTCCATATGGTTTAAAATGTAAAAGTTACAAAAAGTTGTCATTATTGTTATGACAATTTTTGCAACTTTTGAAAGCAACTTTTTGAAATGTGGTTGAAAGTTAGCTTATGGTGGTTTTAGGATGTAATACACTTGGTTGGGTATATATATAAACCCTTGGAATCCCATCCAAGGTTGGTTGGTGGAATTTTGGAGATTTTGTTAATGAAAGTTGGAGTTTTTTATGCATTTTTTGGCGTAGCAGTCTTATTCTCTTCATTTTCAGTATTAAATTCATCATGTTTAGATCGAAAACTAATTGGACGTGTTATAATAGTGAACTACCTTCATTTTGGAGTTTTTGCATTAAATTTCATTCAGTATTGAAGTATTTATGATCATATTAATGACTGCCATTTCCAGATTTTTACAATAACAGTCCTATTGCAGAGTTTATTTTGAATTGGTACGGAAGAGTTAAGGCTGAAGGATGGACTCATTTTAAAGAGGGGTGAATTAAATTTAATTTGGCATAAATTTCATACAATTATATAATTTTTTTAGTATTTTGTAGAAGTTTTTCCAAAAACTACCCAGAAACCCTCACAATTTAGGGCTTTGACACAAACATGCTAATAACTCTCCATTCCACCATGGGAAATTTATAATACTTGTTGTAATGGTGGGTTTAGATGTCCTTTAAATGTTAATTTTTTTTTAAAATTAAATAGATCAATTATGGTGCAATTTTGAAGAAGCCCTAGCCTGACATCTTTATGTGACAGGCTTAGAAAATAGTGATAAAGTGAAGTAATGTGTGAACTTGTTGCAAACTAGTGAGTTTGGGAATCCAAAACTAGTTGTTTTAGTGGTTTGGTGATACATTACACATTTTATAACCATTGGTTGAGGGTTTATGTGCATTTGAGAGGTAGTTTCTTTGTAAAATAGGGCTAATTGTGATCCCTCAAACTTGCAACAGTCTGAATTTGACCCTAATGTCTTAAGGTAACCTATAGGGGTTTTTTAATATTTTATGTAGCTCTGAAAAGGGTATCTTAAAATGTTTTTTTTTTGTTCCCATGGTCAAGGGTTGGTAAGTTAAAGTCAAAAAACTAGTCAGGGAGCCCTAGTAGGTTGAGAAGCCTTGTGTGGAGGAGGTACCCTTGTTGGTGGTTTCTAATTAATTTCAATTGTTAGGATAGTTTTTTTGAGGATATTTGATGCTCATAATTCTCTAAAGACAATGAGTTCCTTGTGTGTGTTGGTGGATCCTCACATTGACCCTTGTGGCATAGTTGTCATGTTCCTATGATGCATAAGAAGTTGGCCATGAAAGTCCATTGCAAGTTTGAGTTAATTGTCCATGTTGAAGTGTGTTTTTTCTGAATTTCCATCCACCCTTGAGTCTTATTGATCACTTCTAGCTTGAATTTTTAATAACTAGTAGAACACGATTTTTGCATATTCGGATAGGACCAGATCTAAAACAACTTGCAGAATATGCTCTCATTGTGTTGGGATGGGAATGGACCCAAAAACAACTTATGATAAATACTATACCTTGAAGTTGTGCATACATACATTTCATAACAAATAAATATTGCATACTTGAAGCAAACTTTCAGGCTAAATCACATACATATATGCCATATCAAAAATGACGTCAATGACAATAATGACAATGGGCCAACAATCTCCCGCTTTGTCATTAATGGCAATATAAGGTTATACAATATAAGTTTGCTGAAATAATAACTGAAATACCAACTATCTAAGAGTTTGAATGAAATAAAATAAAGATTAACAACACCTAGCACTACTCCCCCTTTGACAACAATGATAAAGGGTAAAAAAGAGTTAGAAACAGTGCAAAAATAAATCAAACTGAAACTCCTTTTAAAGGGGAAAACCATTGTCATCCAAAGGACTGTTTAAGGTTTTTAGAATGAGCAGTCTAAACGTCCTTGTGCTTATCCCAATGAGAAATAGCTTCTGATAGAAACTCATGTGTACCAATGGGGATGCATGCAACTACTCTACCTCTTGAATGGAACCAGGAATACAGTATGTGAATTGAGTTTCTCGGGTGAGGGATCTATTCATGAAGGAAAGATCCAAGATTGAGGAACTCCATGATAGGTATTATAAATTGTGACAATTAGATAGTTTGAAATTAGCATGTGCTTGCCAGATCTTATCTTCAATAATGTTCATTTCATCTTTGATGCTTTTGGTGGCATCTAGCCACTGAAGACTGAAATCAAAGAGTATGTCACTATTTTCCAAAGAGGACTAGCCTTGAGAAACAAGTTGTGAAAGTTGGAGATGTGTCGATTCACATTTATCTTTGAATTCATGCAAGAGCTTTTCTTTGTCATCAACTTTATCCTTTTCATACTTTTCTCTTATTTTCTCTATGTAACTACTCAAGGAACTGATTAACATTTTGCATTTCTCAGCACTGTGAGTGTTCAGATTTATTTGACACTCAGGCATTACAGCATGGAGTGCTACCAACAAATCCTCAACAATAATGTCCTTTTTCTGAAAGTCCTGCCTTGCAAATGAGATAAATGCTTCTCCAATCTCAATATTTTGAACTAAATCAACATTAGAAAAATCAATTGATTGCATAAATGAAGTGATAGGAGGAATAATTAAGGAAGTAGAAAATATTTTCTTCCAAGCATCTTCAGATGTACTAGAACTTGCATCATTTATAGATACCTACACACTAGATTCTTTTGTTGGTTTATTTGTTCTATCTTTTGAAAGAATATTGGATTCAGGTTCATCCCTTTTAGACTTATCGGACACTTGATTAACAATAGAATCTCCAATCTCTTTACCTTTACCAGACTCAAAATCAACTAGAGGAACCTCAAAGGTTACAGGAATATCAATAATACTGTCCATAACATTATCCATAGCATTGTCCATGGAAAATACATCATCAATTGGGTTATTAACAAAATTATCAGTAGGATTAACATCAGGGGCATCAACAGGATTGACTAGTACATACTCAGGCATACGGTAGAAGTACCAAAATCAACATAAGGGAATAAACTAAGGTTCTTGGCCACTATCATTATAGTTTCCTTGATCTCATTCTTGAGTTTTTATTTGGCATTGGCTTCTCCTAGCATAAGACTATCTAGAGGCTTCTTTGTTGTCGATTCATTCTTGTATGCCTCAATAAGAGTATCCTTATTATCATGTGAGAGAGTGGAACCAATTAAATCAAATATATGATCCGTAATGAGTTTTTCCTAATCCCTAGCTATTTTCCTTATCCTCATGAATTCACCATACAATTCATTTGGACTAATATTTCTAAACTGATCAACCGTAGCATCATACTTGACACAGTAAAGTAGAAAAGCTTTAATGATATTGTTTTGATCCTCAACGCTAGCTTCAAAATAAAGACCACCTACCTCTTTTAGGCTTGAACCTTGTGCAAGGGATTCACATAAACTTTCTACATTAAGTAGTTTCTTGACTGTCTTTCCTTTGGATTTCCAGACATGTATCTGATATTGTTCCACATCCTCCTCTTCTTCAGATTCAAAAACTATGGTCTTCCTTTTGGTTTCAACTTTCTTCTTCAAAGAACTCGACGAGGGAAGCTCCTTCTAAGAAACTTTGGATTCTCTAGATGCACCAAGCCTTCTGAAACATGTAACTTTAGTAATTTCCTCCTTATTCAGCTTCACTTTGTCCATGGATTTTTGAATTACTTTTTTCACTTCCTTTTCATGACCCTTCTTGGAGTACTCTAGACGGACCTGCAAAGACTTTTCATCCATAGTCCCAAAACGTTCTTACTTGACTCATCAATTGGACTTTGTAGAAGAACTTTGGTTGTACCTTCAAGAATTTCAAAAGTTGCCTCATATCCAAACAGAGGGACCCAAACTTTTCTTGGCACCATCGCTTCCATATAGCATTTGTCAGTCATGAGCACAAATGTGATATTGTTCTTATACTTAACAACAATCTCCTTCGAGATTTTGTCCCTGCTCTGCATATTCACCTAGAAAATAGTGAAGAAGGTTGCAAATGCTTCATCTCTTTCCTTGTCATTGATGAACCCTTGAAGCTTGTCCACAATCTGATGGGCTACTAGAGTGTCTGAAGACCAGAATAACCCTATCTCAACAAGGTAAATCTTGCAAGAAATAGAATAAAATACATAGGGCTAGGGTTAAGAACTTGAAAGAGTGTTTATTCTTCTAACATTGGACATATTTCTCCAGAAACTGTTGTTGCAGGATTTCACAGAGGTCGAAATCCTTGTTCAGCTCCACCATCTCATATGCCATATGAATTATCATGGCAGAAATAGAGTTTTACCTGTTTGTGAAATAAATTTTATTTCTACCATCATCAATAGATATAAATTAATCATCAAATTCTAGACATTATTGATTGCTAGGGAGTGCTTGTCAAAAGTTGCACTGGTTAAGTCCATAACAGTCTTGTTCTTGGCAGATTTTAGTCTGGGAATCTCACCGGAGTCACTCTAACCAGTAATGGATTTCATTACATCCTTGTTTATGAGGTGAGTTTGATCTAACCAAATAAATCCATCATGAAACTTGCTCATGGCTAGCTTAACCCATTTTTTGTAATAGCAGAAATCGAGAATATTATTCCATGTGTCCAAATTCTTCTTGGCTATGTTAGCAAATTTAGGCCTTACCTAGTCATGCTCATTAATCATCTTTTCAGGCCATAAATTCAACATCTTTTTGTGATGGCTAAATTCTTCTAGCTTGACATGGATGTAGGACCTAACATCCTCAGCCAAAACAAGCCCAATGGGTATGTTTGAAAAGGCTCCAATCAGATCAGTCTCTATCACTTTGTATGGTCTCTTCGTGAATACAGGTTGAGGCTCAGAGGCAACATCAACTATGGTAGGAGTGTCCATGATCTCTAACTTTACAAACTGTTAACCCTGATCAAACTTGTCGGAGAAACCCTAAGCTCTCTAATCGCCTTGACTGTCTTCAATATTCTTAATTGCTTCTTTACTTTGAAGTGAAATGAAGTTTGTCGAAGAAATGTCTTTACATTCCTTCATGTAGTGCTTTGCATAAAATGTGTATGAGTTGTCTTCCACTTTTTGATTTTTGTAATAACCTGTCAGATCCTGTGATAAGTTATGACATTGATAACCAGACTTCTTCAAACTCTGCTCTGTCATTATTGCGACCTTATACTACTTTGGTAGAGGATAAGGATATGCTTTCAGATTACTCCCCCCTAGGCCAGAGACTCAGACTTTCTAATTTTAAGATGAGGTGCTTGCACTAGACCTGAGTGTTGATGCAACTACTATCTCCTTTCTCCAAATATTCTTCATTTTAGCTTTTACATCCTCCACATTAATCTTCTTTGTCGGTTTGATTGTATTATGAATCTCATTTCTTCTGCATTGTCTTGCCATATGTCTGAATTTGTTGCATTTGTAACATCTGATGCTCGTCGGATTTTGTCTTGACCTGCATTAGTTAGCTTTGTGTCCAAAAATATTGCATGTATAACATCTGCCTCTAAAGTAATTATATATATTCTAATTCATAATTGGATTTATACATTGATTAGCTTTATGACCATATTTATTTCATGTGTAACATCTACTAGAGAATGAATTAGAAGTTTGATTTATGGTACTTCTGCACTCTACTGCCTTATGTCCTGCTCTATTACATTTATAACAAGAACCACTAAAGGAGGTTTTTTTCATACTTACCTGCTACTCGACCAGAGACTTACCTTTTTCTTCCTTGGTAGCTCCTACTTTTACTAGAGGTGAATCTTCTTTGTGATTAGCTTTTGATTATGAACATTCACCAGATTCATCCTTTGTTTCCTTCTTGGTTTCCAAAACTTCCTTTGTATTTGTCATCATGTCAGGTTTACCTGATTCAATATTGCTCTCTTATTTCTTTGCTTTCCCTAGATCTACCTTTAAAGATGTTACTTCTTTCTTAAGCTTCTCACATTCTTCTGATTTGCATTTCATCTTTTTGTTCAAGTATTATGTAGTCTTCTCATTGTCCTCATTTTTTTATTCTTAGATCTGTAATAGTGTTGTTAGCTTGTTTGAGCTCTTCACTAACTTCTTTGTGCCTCATCTTAAACTTTCGGATTTTCTCTCTTAGCTTCTTATTGCATTCATTAGCTAGTTGGACATTTTCTTTTAGATCTTTGTTTTTTCAGATTTTACTACCTCAAGATCTTCAAGAGAATTTCTTAGATCTTCATTTAAATCCATAAGTTCAACTTTTCAAATCCTTCAAGTGGTTAAACTCTTCCAAAGGACTTAGCTTTGATACCAATTGTTGAATATCCAAAATACTAAGAGGGGAAGGGTGAATCAGTATTCCCTTGAACTTATTAAAACCTCTAACTAACCAATCACATAACATAATTTAAAGACAATAAATAAAATTGACACACAACATAATATCAGATTTTATACATGGAAAACTCAATATTGGGAAAACCATTGAGAGAGAGTTCTCTCAGGAATGATGCAATATGTAATTGGTTACACAATATAAGGGGTGGCTCACTATCGATTTGGCTCAGTGTCGGTTTGGGATCACTGCCTGAATACAAAATGGGTTTACTACCGAATAATGGAATATACAAAATTTGAATTATTATAGTTGCATTTGTCATATGCATAAGTTACATTTCCTTTGGAGTACACAAGTTGTCTCATACATTCACTATACTTAATTCACACATTAACATTTACATCCACATTCTTTTTGCATATACACATAGTACACAAAATAGTTATTTTTCAAAAACCATGCTTCTAACATGTAATATGAATGGCAATATATACTTGTAACAATTATTCTGATGAGTTAGCTCAGCCGGAAAGGGTGAGACTAGACTTATCGACACACTACAACAACTAAAATATCTTCATGCGATATCAACTTCCAGCTTGAATCATTAAACAACTAGTAGAACATGCTTCCAGCATATTCAGATAGGATTGGATCTAAAACATCTTGAAGAATTTTCTCTCATCTTGTCAAGATGGGACTAGACCCATAAACAACTTCTGGTAAGAGTCAATACCAGACCTCGAAGTTGTACATGTACATACATTGCATAAGAAAGAAATATTTCATAGTTAAAGCAAACTTTCGAGCTGAATCACATACATATATGCCAGATCAAAAATGACATCCATTATATCATTGACAACAATGACAATAGGCCAACACACCCATTTTAAAAAAATTGGACCATAATTGGCCCATTTATTGGAACCCATAATGCACGACTATTAGGGTATTTGTGCATTAGTATTGGCAAATTTAAGTGCATGGTTATTGGACATTTTAAGTAGGTATCATGTGACACTTTGAAATGTTTATTTTTTTACCCTTGCATCCATAATGGATCCCAGAACGTGCAACACACCATGTGACTACCCACAAGCAAAAACAATAGCATTTACCACTCAGTACTTTGTGTTGGGTTATGATGGCAAGTCAATTCTTGGTGTTTGATATGCATTTGTTGTGTTTGTAAACTAATTTTATTGAGAGCAAGTTGATTGATTATTATGCATTGAATAGAATTTATTGCTCGATGTTAGAACCTTTAGATGGATTGAGAACACCATTCTTGCATCTGAAATGCAAAAATGTATGCCCATGGTATATTTATTATCATTGTTCATGTTAACATCTTCATATTCATAAAAGTATTATGTGATGGGATCCTTTTTCTTTTTAGGTGTCAAGCATGGTGTTTTCAATCCATGTATAGGTTGTGTCCTATAATTATTTTCAGGTGTGAAGCATATGTATATGTATAATTGTAATTTGGCAGTGTTTGCAAGCTCATTTTATGGAGAGCAAGTTCATTGATTATTATGCATTGAATGGAATTTATTGCCCAGTGTCCAACTTTGTTCACTGTTTCCTCACAGTGAGTACCTTTACATAGATAAAGTATGGAAAGGAAGGTTGCAATTTACATACTTTTATGCTTGACATACTTTTTGTAAATGTGTATATGTATACATAGGTGAGGAAAAAGATACATGATGGATATATATCAATGAACACACACACACACACACACACATGTGTGTGTGTGTGTATACACACATGCGCGTGCACACGCACACACACACACACACACACACACACACACACACACACACATATATATATGTATGTATATGTATATATGTATATGTATATGTATATGTATATATATGTATATATACATATACATGTATATGTATACATACATATATATGTATATATATATATATGTATGTATATATACATATACATACATATGTGTATACGTATATGTATGTATATGTATATGTATATATGCATATATGTATATGTATATGTATACATATATGTATGTGCATATACATATACATATACATATACATATATACATATATACATATATGTGTGTGTGTGTATTTATATACATATACACACATACATATGTATATATGTATATATGTATACATATGTATATATATACATATACATATGTATACATGTACATATATACATATGTACATGTATATGTATGTATGTATATGTATATGCATACATACATATACATGTACATATGTATATATGTACATGTGTACATATATACATATGTATATATGTACACATGTACATATATACATATGTACATGCATATGTATTGTAGTCACATAAATCTGTCCATTTTAATTAAATGAATATTTGCTATTTATTTGATTAAAAATCCACTAGCCATCAATTAATTAAATTAATATTTAATTAATTCATCTTCAAACATTCTTCTATTAATCAAATAAATTATTCAATTTATTTTAATTAATTCTTTAAACCAAATTCACAATCAATTAAATGAATAAATCCTATTTATTCTATTTAACCCTTTTCCTCTTTTAAATAAATTAAATAAAATATTTATTTAAATCATTTATTCCCCCCCCCCCCACTTGCATTTTCCTACAAATGCAAGTTGCAACCACAAGTTGAAATAAATTAATTTTATTTTAATTAAAATCCTATTTTCCCTCACCCACCAAACCCACTTGCAATCCTAACCCTCTTCTAGATTCTTCTAAACCCTTCCTAATTAGCCTAATCCATCCCCTAATTATTGTCACATTCCTAAGCAACTTGGAGTCACTTCTCAAAGACTTCAAAGTCTTTGAAAAATATTAAATGCTTTGTGTATTCAACAAATTAACCTCTAAAGTCTTCCAAACCACTTATGGCTCTTACATGACCATTTATGGTTAACCCCTAACTCAACCCTCATGTGATTCATGTGTCTCCTCAAGCATTTATTGCTTTGACCATGGTTATCCCTTTAACCTTTGCACAAGAGTTTATCCTTTGGATAAAAGCATTATCCTTTGGATAATAAATTTATTCACTCAACCCAACCTTGACCTCAACTCCCAAGTTAACCCTCAGGTCATGTCAAGCATTTAATGCTTCTTCCCTCTCCTCTCAACCCATCTCATGTTGACACTTGTCATCCTGGGATTGGGTTGAAAGCCCCCACATGGATTGAATATCATTTAATCTTGACCCTTGTTGAGATTACTCAATCTCAACCATCCATTACTCCATTTTTCCTATAAATAGAGCCCATTTCTTCATAATCCAGATCCTGAAAAACTTGTATGCATCTAAGTTATAGAGAATTTTAGAAAGCATTTAGCATATTTTAGTCATATTCACTCTTTTGGTTAAAATTAACAAATAACATTTAGATAACTCATCTTTCTTTGGTTATTAAGGTTGCATTTGCATACTTTTCATAATCATCTACCATCTTGAACCTCCATAAGGCATCCATAGTGCAAAAGCTGTTGAGAGCTACACTAATTTGGAACTTGGAGAGGAGAAGAACAAGGGAGAAGGAGCTAAGAGCATGTTAAAAGGCATTTGGAGATGTCTTGTTGTATTTACTTCTATAGTTAAATATTTTACCATGTTTTTAGTGTCTCTTTTGATATGCCTGCTTAGATTAATTTTTGGTTAATTAACACTAACGTTTGCCTTTGTTTCTTGTGTTTTGTGTTATATGACCACAAGCTTTTGTGTAAACATTTGTTCATTTTGCAGAGCATCATGTATATTTATATGTATGTGTATATGTATATGTATATATGTACATGTACATGTACATGTATGTATATGTATATGTATGTATATATGTGTGTGTGTGTGTATGTATCTATGTATATATGTATGTATGTATGTATGTATGTATGTATATGTATATATACATACATACATATATATACATACATACATACATACATACATATATATACATACATACATACATATACATACATATATGTATGTATCTCTCTCTCTACCTATATATATACATACATACACGTATACATATGTATATGTATATATACATACATACATACATATATATGTGTGTGTGTGTGTGTGTGTGTGTGTGTGTGTGTGTGTATACATATATGTATATATTCGTTATATTTGCAAATTGGTATTGTAAAGGATAAGCTGATTGATTATTATGCATTGAATGAAATTTACGATTTGATATGTATGTATATGTATACACACACACACGTGTGTGTGCGCGCACGTGTCTATATGTGTGTGTGTGTGTGTGTGTGTGTGTGTGTGTGTGTAGATGTATACATACATACGTATACATATATATGTATGTGTGTATGTATATATGTCATATGTATATGTATGTATATATATAGATATACATGTATGTATATAGATATGTATGTACATACATACATACATACATATAGACATATATACATATACATACATATATGTATGTATATGTATATATGTATATATACATACATGTATGTATATGTATGCATATGTATATGTGTGTGTGTGTGTACATATGTATGTATATATACATACATATGTATGTATGTATATGTATATATACATACATATGTATATATACATACACATTCTTAATGTAAGTATCAAACTAATTGTAATGTCCCTTATTAGGAACATCTCCTTTCCCAACTTCTTAAACACAAACAATCATAACAGAAAACATATTCTTCTTCCTAATATTAACTTAAGAGTTCTTCTAATTTATATTATAATATTTATTTGTCTAATCAAAACATTATTTTATATATTTATATATATTGATATATATAATTATATATTTATATACTATTATTATTATATTCATCCATAGAGCATTTCTCAGTTAATATTATAATAATAATTATTATAAAATTATCAATATTTATTTATTTATTATAATTATTATATTATTATCAATCGTTATTTATTATAATTTGTTAATATTTTATTCATTGAATTCTGCATAAGAACATTGTCAGACTTCATATATTAAGCACATCCCCATGCATACCACCTAGAACATAAATGTTCCTGTTTGTAACCTACGATGACTGTCAGAATATACATATTCCTCTTTTATTTAGATTCTCACCAAATTTCCCCAAAGTCTTCTCTATTCACTGTGCATTATGAAATACCTTTGTTGCACATTATTAAATCATACGTATTACTTATAAAACATTGTTTTTTTAAACCATCGTTCCCTCCCTCCTTTTCCATAATGATGGGAACGTCCTCTTATATAATTTGTGCTCTTGAATGATGAGTTCATAAGACATGTCTCATCCTTTGGAAATCGCCACTCTTCGTAATAGTTCCTAATTAGATCAATAATATCTAAGGCATCCTTTCATTAATCGTAGCATATACTTGTCTCAATGCTAATCCATTAATCATTTCCTCATAGCAAGCATCGACTATTATTCTCTCGTTGGGTGATATTGGAAATCGATGTTCTTTCATGATTACGTCTTGTCTTTAGTATTCATTAGTCTCAATCCTTGTTGTTGATAATAGAGTGGTCATAATGATCACTTAATATATAGTTTGCTTCTTCATCACTAATTCTTAGTATGGTGGGACACATAACATTGACGAGTTTGGATGTCTTCATACTTCAAAGATCACTGTATCTTTCATATTGCCCGCCAAGTTCTTCTCAATGAATGATCGAAACTGTAACACCAAGGTTGTATCCGTCGTTCATTAGTGCCAAAATATGCTTGGCTACCTTCGATACCATAGTTATCTTGAGGATATTGCTTTGTTATTAAATTGATTATGATGTATCGATGGTCTACTTGATATCATGTTTGATATGGGTGTAATCAATTGTTCCCATTGAGTAACCCAATGGTTCGATATCATTTGTTGATTGGTGTAGGCCAAGGATGGGGACATCACATGAGACTATGACGTGTATATTGTGGATCGTTGTCATGTATGTATTGTTCTATGATCAAATGTTGCATCATCGTTGGTTAATAAATCGCTGGTCATTAATTGTTGTGGATAATATCACTCATTAATAAATATAATTAATATTAATTATTTAATAATAATATTTATTAATAAATATAATTAATATTAATTAATTAATAATAATACATAAATATAATTAAATAATTAATTTTTTATTGTTAAATTCATTTCAATTTCAAATAAATATTAAGTTATTTATTAATTAATAATTTAACAGTGATTTAACTGCTATACTTATATTATAGGATGGCATGACCTGTTCATTCATATCAATGAACTCATAATTAAATAATTAAGATATGAATTATTATTTCACAATATGGGGGATATCACAATGTATGTATATGTGTGTGTGTGTGTGTATTTTAATTTGTGCAAATATGTATACATGTGGGCAGGCATAGGTACATGCCTATGCCTATATCTGTATATGTGCACATCTATCTATTTTTGTGGACTTTTGTTATTGAGATTTTGATGTGGTGGGGTCTTTGGTTATTTCGTTGTGAATGTTTTTGTGAGCCGTTGGAATCTAATGTGAATAATCTTGATGTTCGGTATAGACACCACCATGTCAATTTAAAGAGAATTGTCTTGTCTACCCAGATGGAAATACTTTGCTAGAAATTGACATAGTGATATCGACCTTATTGATTTCTTTAATGGTCCACTAATATAACTTTTGTTAATGGCTTCTTGTTGATAGTTTTATGATTAAAAAAATGAAAAAAATAATAATGCGCTTTGTTATTGTGCAAATAGAGGTTGCATCCTTGCAATTGACATACAAGAATAAATTGTCGTGATTTAGAAAATAGTTATTGCTATGTCAACCAGCCCAAGCTTTGAAAAAACCTTAGTGCAGGCTTCTCCACATGATTTTGTATGTTCAAATATTGTCTTTCATTGCTTCTTGAAAAAAACAAGTTGTAAGCATCTGGAACATGTGTGTTTATATTTGTGTGTCTCTTATGTTCAATCTATTCATTTATCTAGTCCTTCAAACACACGCATAGATGCTTGTATTGTAAAAACATTCACCTTGGTGTTGACGTGTGTATGTATGCCTACCTATATGTATGTGATTCTGCCTATTTGTTTTTATCTTCCTACATGCACAACATTTTCATATGTAGAGAGAAATATTCATGGTTGTAGGTAGATGCAAACAAAAAAGCAGAGCATGCTTGCACTTGTATGCTTTCAATAATTGTGATCAAGTATATTGAGAGTGTTGTGCTTTGTTCTTTTAGTTGTGACCATGAAAAATTCCCCATATGTGTAGGCACAAGAATACACAAACAAATAGTCGTGGAGGCTGTCATATGTGCTCAATTGACATAATGAATAGCTACCCTCACATCTGCATTGCTAGAATAGATATAAATGGATCTACACATGGCCATTTATGGTTGTGAATGCACCAGCCAAAACTGGAAATCATGTCGTGTCCCCCATTTATAATTTATTCCACTATTGTTTAATGTGAAAGTTGAATATATCCCATTGTTTCCATTGACGTAGACATACAAATAGAGATACAAATGGAAGCCAAAATCATGCATGTGTCAAAGTAGGGATAACAAGATAAGCTTTTATATGTGAAACATATGCACATCCATGTGTATATCATCATGTATGTCCTTTGGTGCAATAAAGTGATAAATCAGATGTCATGCTTTGTCTTTGTGAGATCTAGAGCATGTACATCTACATAGAGATTCACATATATGCACACATATATGTGCTGATATATGGATTGAAAAAATAAGAAAAAACTATCATATGTATACATAGGAATGTGCAAGTCATATATATACTTACACAACTCTATAGATTTTCATATGGGAATAAAATCTATTGTCCTTTCTACCATATGTGTAGGATGCACATATGTAGCCAGAATTGACTACACATGCAATACATTCCATGAACACCGGAGATGAAGTATCATCCACAGTCCTTCAACTTTTGTCCATCACAAAATTGCATGTTGATCAAGATGAGGATGAACATTACAAAGTGGTCCTCTCTAATGGGACCCATATGCAACTAGGTATAATCCCACCCAGGTAAAGAGAATTGTTCAATTTAGATACACTCAAAGTAGGTTTGATAGTCTCACTAACAAGCTTTGTGTGTGCATCAAGGTAGCTTCATCTGCATCCTCTCTGCTTCTTTCATTGACAATTTTGTACTATTACACTCATACAAAACTACATGTTCAATATTTGTTTCTTCCTCATGCCACATGACTATAATAGTTTTCGGCCTTGATGTTAGAATTGCACAATGCCAAATGCTTGGAAGCCCTAAGTACCTTTTCAAAGACCAAGAAGATCAAATGATGGGGTCTAGCACACCTCCATCTAAATGAGCCCTTAAATTTGGAATACACTTGCTTCAGGCACAAGATAACAAATATAAAATGACTATTCCTATAAAAGGGCTTAACCCTTACCAGAGTAAGTGGACTATTAAAGGGTGTGTCACAAACAAAAAAAACATACGTCAGTTCAGTTTAGCGAAGGGTAATGGTCAAGTTTTTAGCTTTGACATGATTGACAGTGATGGCACTGAGATCATAATTACTTGCTTTAATCACGTTGTCGAGTTGCATCATGATAGAGTTGAGGTGGGAGCATCCTATTATGTCTCCAAAGGCTTAATTAAAGAGGAAAACACAAAGTTTAATAAACCAAATAGTCATTTGGAAATAACTTTGGACCAGCCTTTAATTTTGAAATGTTGTGATGACAACAACACATCTCTTGGAAAAGTTTCAAGCTTTACAACAATAGGTGAAATTGCAAATTACGGTAACTACACTTTGGTTAGCATAATTAGCATTTTAGTTGATATTGGAAACAATACAATAGTGCAAAGAAAATATGGAAGGAAGGTTATGCGTAAAAATCTAAAGATTAATGTCATATCAAACTTTTTTATTGATGTGAATTTATGGGGTGACACATGGCAAACTATAGGTGAGGAGTTGGAAAAAATCCATTCTTCTGGAGATCTGGTTGTCATTTCGGTCATAAATGGTCATGTGGGTTACTTTAATGGGAAGGTCATTGACAACATTGCTACAACAATATTGAGTGTGATCCTTCCATATCTAAAACATAGGCGATTATGGCGAGAGGGTAACTAACATCTGATGTAGTGTTATTGTCCTCAATCTTTGGACAAATTAATATGCAATATAGCAGAATGACACTTACCTCTATTTTGGAGTGGTCCAATATTATGACAGAAGTTGTGGAAACGACTGTTAGAGAAACTATTAAGTTTATCAAACCCGATGCTTTTTGCTACCCTGCTTGTCCATTGAAAGTGAATGGCAAAGAATGTAAGAAAATGTGTGTTCAATAAAATGCCAATGAATGGTTATGCCCTAAATGTAAAGTGCAAATACCATAATGCACTTATCACTATTTGTTGCAAGTGAAGATTCACAATAATACTAACATCACGTGGGTTGTTGCTTTTGATGAAGTAGGAAGAAAAATGTGGCAAATCCCTACGAAATAACTTTACATGCTTTGGTATGACATTGACACTGCTACAACAATTGTGACTCCGATCAATGTTGTTCGTTGGAATTGTTATGTCTTCACCCTTCACATCAAAATTGAAACATACAACTCATAGAACGGGTTGAAAACAACAATTACTAGAGCTTCAAAGGTTGATTTCAAGGCTGAGTTAGAGTTGTTGCTTTCGAAGATCGCTAAAATCTCTAGATCTACATAATACTTTTATAACTTTCATAGTTTCTTGCATTTCCTTGATAGTTAAGACATTAACAGAGGTGAGTTAATGGTTTGATTTCTTGTGTTTCATTGACTAAACTTTATTGCCACCTTTCACACTTGATTTTTCGCTTTTCCTATGGAAATATACATGGACTGAAATATAGCTTGAACATTTCTAAACTTGACAATCTGTTGTTACCATCATGCTTGTTATGTTTTGTGTCCTCACTGAGTTTGAATATGTTATATAGATCATTGCTTTGCATTATGTGTAGCTAAAATATATTAGCATTCTATGTGGAACCTTACCTTCATAACTTGTCATACCCAAGCCTCTGCTATTGTTATCTTTGTTTGCCATTTTACCTTCCTTTTGCTTTCAAATTATTTACTTGTCATAATATTTATGTATGGCAATGTTTGTTGGAATTCTTTTGTTCACAAGATTGCACCTCCCTACAAGTTTAGCAGTTGACTATTATTTACCTTTAATATGAATTTCTCCTGAATAATTAACTATCACTCTATATGCTTCTATTGGACCATTTGTTTGTGTGCATAATTATTTTGCATGTTCTTTATTGAGGAAATATCTATAGCTGTTCATGGTTATGTGTGCATAGGTTTATATATTTTTCAGATTTTTTTTTCAATTGTTTACTATTTCTCTATAAGCATTGAACACAAGAGTTGATGTTTGTGAGAAACCTATGTTAGTAAATCTAAAAAAAATCATAATAAATTCAATGTATATTAAAATAATAATCATTGGAATGCTTGTTTCAAGTACTACTATCATGCATTTGGGTTTGTCAAGATTGTTCCATTTGAGCCCCCACTTTGAGATTCAAAGGCCAAAAATTTGTAGACACTAGGAGAGTTTGGGGGGGAGATCTCTAGCAGGTGGGTTCGATAGAACATATATTCTATCAAAATGGGTTTGATCGAATCCATGTTCTATCAAACATGGTCAACATAAAGTTTTTTAACAACCATGTTCATTTAAAAAAAAACCATTGAAAAAAGGGGTAAAATTTATGTTTTGGACAAACAAGTGCAATTTCTTTGTCCAAAAAAGTGTAACCCACTATTGTGGGTTCTTCCCTATGTGCATGTATGATCGAAGTGACAGACATACTGGCCAAAGCCACAAAATATGCCTTAGAGCAGCCAAATCTTTGGACGCATTTAATGCAGGCTCTTCACATCACTGTTGAAGTCATCCACATAGGTCGCGGTAGGTGGTATATCACCTCACTTCCACGTCACACTTGAATGCATCAATAGACGACATGGTTCAAGTTGTCTTGTCTTCGCCTAGGAAACAAATCTTGGCCTGAAAGTTGCCAGAAAACAAACAATCACTGGAAGGCTGACAATATGTAATTGCATCCATTCTTGTTTGTATATATATATCCTTGGTATAGAGAAGTGCACACATAAGTCTTTATATGGCTATAGTTGTTCTATGGATATGTCCATATCCTTGGCTGTTTGCATATGTGTTTGTTTATATGCAAGTTGTTTTTTATATAGTTAAAGATGCATACATTGTGGGTGTTAAAAAAGATACCATTCAACTTTGTGCATCTTGTGTGTGTGTGTGTGTGTGTGTGTGTACACACACACACACACACACACACACACACACACACACACACATATATATATGTATATGTATGTATGTATGTATGTATGTATGTATGTACATATGTATATATACACATATACATACATATATCTGTATATACACACATATATGTATATATATGTGTATATATACACATACACATACATATATGTGTGTATATATACATATATTTATATACACATACATATATATGTGTGTGTGTGCGTGTACATATATACATACATATGTATGTATATATGTATATACATGTATATACATATGTATGTATATATGTACACACACACACACATATATATATGTGTGTGTGTGTACATATATACATACATATGTATATACATGTATATACATATATACATACATATGTATGTATATATGTACACGCACACACACACATATATATGTATGTGTATATAAATATATGTATATATATGTATATACACATGTATATATGTATATTTGTATATATACACATGTATATATACACATATACATATACATACATATGTATGTATACATGTATGTACATATGTATATATACATATGTATACATGTATACATATGTATATATATACACATTTATATATACATATATATGTATATGTATATAGATACATATATGTATATACACATATATGTATATTTGTATATGTATATGTTTATGTATATATATATATATACATATACATGTATATATATATATATACATATACATATATATATATATATACATATACATATACATATATATACATATACATATACATATATATACATATACATATACATATATATACATACATATATGTATATGTATATATACATATATGTATATGTATATGTATATGTATATATATGTATACACACACATATATATAGATATGTGTGTGTGTGTGTGTGTGTGTGTGCACATATAGATAGATAGATAGATAGATATGCCCTTTTTGATAGGCACAAAAAAAATGCAGACAATGAAAACCCAAAATTAATTATGAACTTTGTTTCGACCAAGGGAACTTTCAGAGACAAATTCTTGATATCATTGCAATGAGCTATAATGCACACATCATATATATACATCTTAACTTTGCTGAAAGAAGCAAAAAAATATATTATTTGTGTGCTTAGTGCCTTCTGGGCTATATGTCTAGATATACACATGCACATGTATATGTTTGCATGCATGTATCTATCCATGAAAATAAATAAGCATTCTCCCATATTAATGCATTCTTGCATACACACACCCTTTTTGGTTGTGCGTGCCTATGCTTGTATACATATACCCTTTCCAATCAACATTTTGTAAAGGGGACACAAAATGAGAACACACACAATGAGAACCTTGATCTAGAATTAATTGCCAGAGCAATATAGATAAACGCATTCAATTGCAAGCAATAACCATGTCTCTCCATTTACATATCTAGTTGCACATGTATGTGTATGCGGTGCATTTCCACAAATCCATAGTTTCATACATAGTGACAGACAACAACAACAACTCATCAAGACAACTATGTGTCTTTACTGTGGTCCCAACATTCAATAGATTCGTGGCAACATCTTTCCTAACGTTCATTTTTATGGTTTGTATCCACCATTTTTATCTTATATTTACATGTTTTTATGAATAAATGGATGTACATTTATGTTTTCATGCCTCTTCATAGTTTATGGTTCATGTATGGTTATCTCAATATGTATAGACATTTGCTAATACAAGTTCTCATCTTTATATGTTATACACAAGATCTTTTTTAACTTATGCTCAGACTTTTGAACATCTATTGCCATGAACAAGTATATAGACATGTGTATTGCTATTTTTTTTATTGTACTTTGTCTCTATGTCTATCACTATTTTTTATTTGTACTTTGTCTTTGTTTTAATCTGCCTTGAACCAATGATTGTCTACATGTGCTCATGAATGCCTATTTGCTATGTGTTGTTATTAATTGAAATGTGTGTACATCTATGCACAACTATATAGCTCAATTAGATACACAAATATTTAACATACTTTCAATTAATCAAAGATAAAAGAACAAGCACATATGGCTATGGCCCCATGTACAACTTGTAGCTATAAGTATTTTGTGAAACATGGGAGCTTTCCATCTTTTTTAAAGGTTATGCTAGAAGCCCACTTCGAGATATTGGTAAACTCTGGACTCCTTTAACAAGTAGCCCTCTTGTGCAACTCATTAATGTTGTTTATAGATAAATTGACTTACTGGCTTTCCCTTTTGTAGAGAATCCCACCAGCGTCTGTTCCTTTTGTATCCAATGTATTCAATACATATATCATATTTCAAGGACCGACAAGCAATGAATGAGATATTCACCTTGTTGTCATAGAAAACAAAGTTCACTTTGACCTTGGATGACATAAATTTCTAATTGACCATAACCTAGAGCACAATGACTTCCTACTTTTCAAATATATACGACACTCCTATTTCAAAGTTATCATCTTTAGTAGAGTTGGCTGTCAAAAAAACTTCCTTGTTGATTACCACCACACCCATCCACCCTTGAAACATACCTCCGTTGCAAAAATTCAACCTATATCATTTAATGATCTTGTCTACAGCCATGACAATGCCAATGCATCTAGCAACATCAACAACAAAAAAAAAATGCATCCACCATTGTTATTCGTCGTTAGTATAGCTTCCTGTCTCCTTTCTGCAAAAAATAAGGATTGTGATTTTCTTACTAGCTTTGCCATTTTCCATTTGAAATTTGCAGCTAACTAATTTTTCCTTGTTTTCTATTGTCTCTCAGTCAACTCAACAAGCAAAGGAAATACCCTACAAACAAAATGCTTCCAACTGCAACCCACTTTATTTCAGAGAAACCTTTTACTGCAGTGGTTATAAAGTGATGGAATATCGGTGGTCCTTTCCTTATGGTAAGGAATCA
The DNA here is from genome assembly GCF_030272615.1 of Cryptomeria japonica. NCBI lineage: Eukaryota > Viridiplantae > Streptophyta > Pinopsida > Cupressales > Cupressaceae > Cryptomeria > Cryptomeria japonica. The sequence continues at coordinate 262,492,538 of NC_081405.1, read as the reverse complement.
AATATTGTTTATTTTGTCACATTGCAATTTATATAAACGTGCCTGAATTCAATGTGCAAAATTGACATTTCTACAGTTGCTTTATCCATCTCTTTTAACCATGTATTCACATCTATTGCCATTTGGTTCTTTTTTAATTGCCCGGTTGCAAAAATTTCCAAAACAATCATCACGTGCGCTACACCTCCCTCGTCACCAAACACAACTCACCCTCTTCACTTGTGATGGTCGTTCCTGGAATGTCAAATGCATTATTGATAATAGGACACTGATCTTTTCTGTAGGTTGGAGAAAATTTATTTATGAAAACAAATTGAAAGAACAAGATGTTTTTGTATTTGAAAACCATGGTAAAAGAGCTTTCCAGGTCCATATCTTTCCTTTCTAGATGAGAGGTAAATCATTTAAAACAACACTTTCTCGAGTTACTTCTTCACATATATCTGGATACAAAGTCCATTCACAGTCACATTTCCAAAGGAATTATAACATACTATTATTTCCATATGCTCGTAGGATAGTCTACGTCATCATGCTATGCTATTTACTTACCTCTACTAGTTCATTGCTCTTAGAGATGTTTTTTTTGTTAAACTCTTGAGAAAACATGACTATTTAGGATGTTCTATTTGTTAAACTATCTAATACTTACGATACTTAGAAACTATGGTATCTACACAATACTTGAGCACCTAATTAATGTTTTTGCATGTATAATGTTAATACAATACAATTACTGAACAACAAAAAAGAAACATACTTTATTTCACAAAATCAAAGTTTATTATCCTTTTTTGTTTCACTATAGTCACTACAACAAAACATAGAACAATGTTACCATTGTGAATTGACTATTTGCACAATCTAAATCATGAATTGTATTCCTCTTCTTTTACTAGCCACACAAATATGCATCCTTTTGTCGTAATTCAAATAAAATTTTGTCTACATGCATTCATAGTCTTTGTGACTTTTCTATATTCTAGTGATCTTGACTTTGATTATATTGTTCACTACAATGCCATACATTTACATATTTATCACAGTGAATCCACAACAAAACATCTTTCACAGATTTGTCATTCATTGTCACTATTCAATGTTTTGATGGCTTCTTTCACCTCTCATCTAAAATTGCTCCTATAGCTATAAGTTCTACATCTATGATTTGTCCTCATATAACTTCTTCCTGCTATCCGTGGTAATATCTTGCAATTGCACATCCTCTCAGATTATCTACGTCTCTCAAGTTTTCTACCTTACACATGCATTCTAATCCTTTCATGTTACAAATTGAATGCAAATGCCAACTCATCAAACAATTTAGCAACTTTCATGCATGGGTTATGCGCACAAAGTGCATTGGTGGATGTATGTACATATATCATTGTTTTAGTTCCAGGTTCTTATTATTGTTTTACCTTGTTCCTTTTCAAACAACCTTTCCACTTCTTAAAAAGAAAATTCAATTGTTTTTTCAAAATTTTTTTTCCCTCTTGTTGCAAGTGCATATCTACCCACTACATGCTTCATTTTTTATGCAAGTTAAGTTTTGCATATACGTAGAGTATTGACTTCTTTCCTCTTTGTTTTATTGGTGCTATTGACACCTTTCTTTTCCACTACAACTTGCAGCTTGGAAATCATATTCGACTGTTGTTAATCTTCACATTGCATAGACCAGTCAACATCATGTTCTACCACAAGTGAATGATTTGTTGTGTCTAAGCGATTAATCTATGACACTTTCCTTTAGCTTTAAATTTAGCATACTTGTTTACCTTCATGCCACACAATGAACATAATCATGCATTCTCCCCTTTGCATCATGCCCATTCATCATTCAATTATAATCTATTTCCAAGCAAGGTACAAAATTATGCAAACATTTCTTTGTGTACAATCAATTTGTTTTTTTTAAACTATGTATTGTTCATACTACAAAACTTCGACTTTAGCGGCTTTGTTGTTCAACCTGCTGATATATTTCCTTTGTTTCGCAAATATTTTTCTATGCACTTTTCTTTGCACCGCTACTGGCCATTTCACATAACTCTTACACCTGTGAGTTTTTTAGATATTCACCTTTTATTTCTTTCAACGTTTCTCTAGTTCAATTGTTTGCCATATACAATTCCAATTGATTCCTTTTCCAACTCATTGCATATAGCTCTAGGTGGCCATCCAATCATTATTTGCCCCCACAACACACAAATCGAACGACATGAAGCTCATCCAAAGGTAAATTAATTATTGTCTTTGTGACATTTATTTATAGCATTGTTTTATGTTTTTGAGTTTATTGTTTTTTTTTCACTTTTCAGGAAACTCAACTTTAAAGGTTCTTTGCTTTTGCAACACTTACCCACTACAATCATACATTTCATTCTTTCATTCTCACATACATTGCATTTCCATTGCCCCTTGCCTGCAATGAAGGTATGACATTTTTGAATCCTTCTATTTTGTATAGAAGCTTTTCCTACATTCTATTGTAGTTCTTTTCAAACTACTTGTTATTTTCATTATTCTTATCTGCTTTGTCATTTTGAAAAAAAAAAAATGGATATATAATTACTATTCCGTTTTATTGATGCCTCTATGCATTTACCTGTTTTGTATTAAACATCCATTTGTATTTTGTAGGTTTGTTCCTCCACAATTACAATCTTGCTTGCAACAATCATATCAAAAAATCCTCTTTCGAACAATTTGCACAACATGTTTACAAGTCATATCACAATGACCCCATCTACTACAAGTATTGTTAAATCTTCCATTTCTCCAATGTTTCTCTTTTCTCGGTGTTATTGATCTACATATGTTATTTACTTTGATTTGTCTTTCTATTCATTGTTTGCTTTTGCATGTAGCCAACTCCTTTGGTGCAATTAACAACTATATTGACATACATTTTCTCTTGTCAGTTTCTTTTCATTTCTTTCAGTCAAGCACTATAACTTTGCCTCTTGCACTTAGGTTAATCTTTTTTCCCATCTATTCTATCATAACTAACGTTTGCACTTTGTCACTACAATAGCAGATAATATTGATTCCATGTCTCCACCAAAGAACTCATACATTGCCTTGATTCAATCACAAGTATACACCATCTTCATCCAATGCATCCTCCAGATATTCTCCACCCCTATTAAATCATATCACTGTGCAAATTCATTTTCCATTTAGATTTATTCTTTCCAAACAATGCATATTTTGTCGTATTTCCCTTTGGACTGATCATTCTCTTTGGCTTGATTGTTGATATAGCCTTTTGCAAAGATTGCACGACATTGCTTCTTGACCTTCCTTTGCTTTCTTCTCTTGTTGATGCGACACAACAAAAAATATGTACTGACCATTTTTCGTTTGCTTCTGTGCTTTCCTTTTATTGTGAATTCCATTTGTTCTAGGCCTTACACAATTTCTTATCTCCATATACTAAGGTCTAGTTGCTCAACCATTGCAACCAAATATCATCACGATCAATGTGTCTACCACATTTGTTTCTTCCATCCTAACAATGATCACTCTTTTGGTAAGTTCTACTTTATGCTCTTTTTGAAAATGATTTCTTTTGCTCCTCTCATTACAAAAAAAAAAAGACTTACACTTTGTCATTGCAAACATAGGCAATGCAAATTTGGTGGCTCTGTTGAGGATACATTCCTTAAAGCTAGTCTCGAGTTTATTGCAATTGAAGCTCTTCAAAAGAACTTCCCTATGCCTTATGTAGTTCATAATGACTGTGGTGGCCTAATTTAATCATATAGTTGTACATAAATTTTACAAGAAAATATAAGATACCTCTTTCCTGCACGTATTCAAAATTCAAATGTTATTTATCTTTCAGATCTATGTGTAGATTTCAAGATTCACATAGTTGTACATCTTCCCTTTCGTACTATGTACAACAACAATCTACACATAATGAATATATATGAATCATTTTTGTATGTTGTTGACCTAATTTTTTTTCCCTCAAATATTGCAAGTATATATAACTTGTTTGTATGATGCATTAAACTGCCCACAATGTTATTTAATAACCACTTTTGACTACTTCACTCCCACTAATCACATTTTATCATATTGATTGTGTTTCTTTTCTATTATTTGTAGTTTGAAATAAATAAACTCTTAATGCTAAGTATTTATGTCCTTTTGTCATTTCTTAAAAAGTCAAACAACACTATCTAACAATTCAAAAAATCATTGTGCACTCAACTTTCAAACAAATAAAACTAAACTTAGAATTATCTTTTCTTGGATTAAACATTCAACACAACTAACTCATATAAATAACACATATTATTATACTGTTTCCACATATTAATAATTCTACACACAAAAGTAACTCATAGTTGTCTTTACTTTGCAAAGTTTATTGATTTACTTTGAATAAAATTAAATCTCCCTAACATAAATTACAACCCTTCACCTTGTTCTCTGATTGCTAATGGTGCATATTTTCCTCATTCCCTCATTTCTTTATAACTAATACAATACTATTTAACAATACACAAAATACTTTGTACAGTCAATTTTCAAACAAACAACTAAACTTAGAATTATCTTAGCTTGGATTAAAGATTCAACACAACTAACTAATACAAATAACACATATTGCTATATTGTTTGCACACATTAATAATTTCATGCACAAAAAAGTAACTCGTATTTGTCTTTATTTTGCAAAGTTTATGAATTTGTCTCGCGTAAAATCAAGTCCACCTAACATAAACTACAACCCTTCACTCTATTCTCATTCAATTTAAAATTTGTCTTTGCATTTCATAAAATATCATTCATGTACCTATACCTTTATAACAAATTAAAGTTTACTTCCACTTCCACACAAAGAATGCATCCTTCATTTACTAGAGTCTCATAAGAGGTGTGCATGCTCCCTTATGTTAAAAAGCCATAGCTAGCTTTCATTCCATTGTCAGACACTTCGAGACACCAATACCAAACCCAATTATGCCTCTTTCTTGGTTGCCTTGCACCCTTCCAAATTACATCGTCTGGCTAAAAAAACTGTTGCAAACCAGATATCACAAAAGACTTCACTCATCCAGATATCACAAAAAATTCACTCATCTAAATTTTGAAACATCACACACTTCATAGCAAACACTTTTCTCAAAACAAAGTACAATACATAACAAAAAAATACACCCTGATAAAAACAATAAAAAAAGTTGCACACATAAATTATGATTTTGCTTGCATTGCTACCATCTTTAAAAAACAAAACATTTAAAGTTGTTACTTCCCTATTGCTTTTCTTTTCAACTTTGCCCCTTCTCACTTTCTCACTTTTTCCAATTTGTAGTTTTTTTTCTACAACAAATATATGCTCTCACCATCTATAATAGTACTATACTATGATTGTTTACTTTGTTCCAAATTCCCTACACTCAAAGTTGTTACTTCCCTATTGCTTTTCTTTTCAACTTTGCCCCTTCTCACTTTTTCCAATTTGTAGTTTTTTTTCTACAACAAATATATGCTCTCACCATCTATAATAGTACTATACTATGATTGTTTACTTTGTTCCAAATTCCCTACACTCAAAGTTGTTACTTCCCTATTGCTTTTCTTTTCAACTTTGCCCCTTCTCACTTTTTCCAATTTGTAGTTTTTTTTCTACAACAAATATATGCTCTCACCATTTATAATAGTACCATACTATGATTGTTTACTTTGTTCCAAATTCCCTACACTCATTCAATACTTGTACATAGCATGCATCACTTGTACATAACATGCATAGCAAGAAATCCCCAAATCTATATTGTCAAAAAAACAAAAGACAATACACATACTATTATCACGAAGTATTTAATATTCCACTTCCATTACAACACCAAAAAAAACCACCCCACACCAAAAGAAATACAATACCTCGTTAAACATCTTTGCTTGACCAAAAAAAAAATAAAAAAAATGTAACAAAACAAATGAAACGCTTCACACATACACCAAACTCAAAAAAACCCCACAACAATACAAAAATAACAACATCCCACACATTTTACATCGTTTAATAATATGAATTAAATGCAAGTACATTTTATATGCTCCAACCCTTGAAAAATTACAAAACCACACCCTCCCTTACCATGTCCACTCGAACCCTTTTGCCTACAGTCTTCTACATCTCCATTAAATTCCCCCTTCCGAATGCCTGGTTGCATGCAAACCATGCAATTGCTAGTCTTATATTTTTATGCATCAATTCTTTAATAATTTATTTAACATATTGACACTATTGCACTCCATCCTATATTCATTTATATTTGCGAACTGAGCCTTTGAACTTCCTGGGTCAGCTTTCTTCGGCTTAGGGCTTGCAATCTAAACGTCCAAGTCTGCATATGTATGGCAACACAGAACATACGTCATTAGTACAGAGAACGCATTGATCAGAGGATCGATTTTTTAGAAGAAATAGGAGATTTATGAAGATGCTGAGCGTGACACAAACGGCGAACCTTTTGTCATTACTTGGCGAGGATCGAACCTTGGACTTCGTCTTCCATGAATTCTCTTCCAAATTTGAGCGTCACATTCATTTCAATGTTTGCTGCAACCTTGTCATGTTATTGGAGGTACGATGTTCGCTAGAAGCCTGTGCTGATGTTCGATGCTCGTGTTATTTTTATTTCGAGCAAACAATGGAAGGGGTTTTTATGGAAATATGTTTAACATGAGTAGGTAATTTTATAACCTCCGGTTAACGGCTAGATGTGAATACCATGGCTGGGCAGGGTTTGGGATATTATTATTTTTTTAATGAAACGATTAGAGAGCAAATTGTTCAAGTGGTTTGTGGTGTAATGATCATGGGGACGTTCAAATATTCGATTAATGGCATACATTTTTAGTGATAGAGGGTCAAGTTGTCATTTCAAATGGACAAATTTCAAGATGTAATAGAAGCTTAAATCCCATGGAGAATAATGTCTTTAAATATTTACTTAGTTCTCACATTCAACTTGTTGCATGCAATATCCCTCTGTCCTTGCATCTAATTTGGAGGCCGTTCCATGAGGAGAATGTGCTAAATCAATTCTTTATTCCCGTAATTTAAGCTGAAGGCTGCCCCTCGAATGGAATTTTCCCTATCTAAAAACATGTTAGAATTGCAGTGCGTTGAGTAGAAGGTGCTCTGTTATTCTGGTTCAAAGTGTGAGTTTGTGTTTCAACCTGCTCAAGTTTCTACTCCACACTGCCATAAGAGTTGCCCAAAACCTTACACAAAATTTGCCGCTTAGACGGGGAAAGACTTTCTGGGGCTTTTAATTGACCTTTGATAATTTTGGGTGAGTTGTTCGAAATTTTAGGTTAGGTGATATACTACAGGTCACAGAAACATATTTGTACACAAGGCTATATTTGCAGCAGGAAATTTTGTCACAGTTATTAGTCTTTAGATGGAATACTATTCAAAATTTATGTCATAATGAATTAATAATTGAACAAATATATCTTGCATTCATCAGGGAACAAGGAAAAAATAGGAAACTTATACTGAGGCCTGTTTGCCCCCATAGAATTGAAGAAGGCAACCTTGCTTTGAGTCCACTATAGTGTCAATGCTTTATTTCTTCACTTTGGTGCTTGAATAGAAATGTAGTAGCTTAGCTATAAATGCATGCATTGCTACTTCTGTACCGTTTATTCCTTATATCTTGGAAACTATGAAAAAGAAAGAATGCTTTGTGACTTTTGCGGCATCTGTGTAACTTACAACTTAGCTTATAATTATACAATTTTGAAACCTATATTATGATTGAAATTCTCAATGTTCTCTTTATTTGTTTAAGATGTTTCCAAAGCTTAAATATTCATTAAGCCCCACCATCTTTCCTTGATTTTCATTCTCCTTAGAAGGTCAGCTATGCCCTGGGCACATGTATACTACAGGGATAGATGTGCATTGCCAATATTCTATGTCTGAGGGACGGTTGCCTAGATGTTAGGAGAGGCAGTGTTACACCTCCAGATTTTTTTGACTGGGTCGGTTAGGCCAGACCAATCCCCTGATAACATAATCATATCAGACTCTATGTTGGTCGTTTTGTGGAGATGGTCAAGGATGCTGGCCCTCTTTATGCACCTGAATCTGATGTTGACTAGAGACTTCTTCTCTATTGAGACTCTTCTCTGGGGTGTGTTGATGGTTTCTTTTGAATAGAGATCTTCCTCCATGAGATTTCTTTGTATTATAGGATATTTGTATATAATGATCTGTTTACAGTTTGTCCCTGCTTACTTGATTCTGCTTCTCAATAGCTCTTACTTAAATACTTTATTTTTATTTGTTGTTCCTTTTACACTCCTGAATACTTATTATAACTTCATATATATTGAGTTTCATTCACTCACTTTAATCAATTTTCAATAATATAATTTCTTTGTTTCTTATTAACCACTCATTGCTGTTGATAAATTGATAATTAATAGCTACATAACAGTATTGAGTATGTCGAAAACATAAACAGCTGTAGAGGCTATCAAGCTGATATTTTTAGGTATTTAGTAGTTCAAAGAGAATATGAGGGCATTGTTAGATGGAGGCCCCAAGGAGGTTTCTTCTCGCAGGATGGAGACTATTATCAGGCACCGAGACATTCTTTGGGCTACACAGTGCTTTATCTCATCTAAGGCACCTACATCTCAAGATGGCAAAACTTATCATGTAGATATCCAACAGATTTTAGATAAGCATGGGGTGGTGTTTGGTGTTATACCACTTGGAGTACCGCCTGAGAAAGGCTTTGAGCATATGATAGAGCTAGAAGACGGAGAAAAGCTGTCATGACCACTCCATACCACCATCCCAAGGCCTACAAAGACAAGATAGAGAAGACTATCAAAGAACTTGAAGTAGTCACGGGCAAGGAGGGACCTCAAAGAGATCAATCTGGACTGGTCAGCAAGAGTAAACACAACGGAAACACAAAGATATGATGGAGGTAACGCAAAACAGATTGTTTTATTTCATGAACATTGATTACAACCAACCGGTAACAATCAGGTTACAGCATAACCGACTCACAGGCCTGGTAGAACATACAAAATAGGTCACAACCGGGAGCTTGAATCTTAAGATCTGTCTTCTACGCACAGTCTCGCTACCTGATTTGTCGATTCATTACATTCTAATGCACAATTACAATTATATATCGATCCAAAGGATCCAGTCAGCCCAAAAAGGGATTAAAACCCAAAGAACAAGACCTAACATGTAAAATAAACAAGGTCAGCCTCCGCCAAGAGATTCCTCTGGAAAATCCAAAGGATGAAATGTAGATCGTGGGAAAAGGTCGGCCACACGCAAAGGAACATCAGAATCAACACCCACCAAGGCTCCACAAGCTTCGGAAGGGGTTCTGGTAGATCACCAAAATAGGTCCAAGCAACCGTTAACAAAAAATGTCAACCGGTAATAGGAAACTGTCAAGGAAACCGATAGTGACATCTTGCCGGAAAATGATCCAAATGTGATGCGGTCTAGAAATAAGAAAGATGATCAAGTCTTCAAGTAGAATCCAACTCCACAAGATCCGGTGAGCCAAAACTGGGTCACACATAAAGAAAAGCTGAAACTGCAAACAGAAAGCAAATAGAAAGGAAAATGTTTTTGGTTGATGCAAGATTGCTATGAACCGGGGATGCTCCTGCATCAGGCATTCGGGGTTATTGAAAAAGTGAGCCTCTCACTTTGCTGGGGTCAGAGGAAAACCAAGGTGGTCTACCTCTGCTTGAGAAATCCAAGATGAATCTTCAACTGATCTCTCGTTCCACTTCACAAGATTCTCCTTATATTGACTGCTCCGGGTACTACGCCCAATCCTACTGTCCAAAATTTCTTCAATTTGATCTGGTTCTTTCCGGGGCAACTGTTTCTCCAAGTTTGCAACACTGTCCTCACTGAATTCTGGTTCATGATACTCATGAAGATCTGCAATGTTAAACACAGGTGAAATAGTTAGACTATTCGGTAACTCCACTTCATATGGATTTCCAGAACTGAACTTCCTCAAAATCCTGCAAAGTCCAAATCTGCAATTTGTTGTAAGTTCCAACTGGGAATCTCTCTTTTCTCAGATATACCATCACTTCATCGCTAACTTCAAATTCCTTATGTCTCCTCTTCTCATCTGCTTTCTCCTTATACTTTTTGTTCATGTCCTCCAAATGCTGCTTAACCTGAATATGCAAGGCTGCCATGTGATCTGCAAAGTCTTCTGCTTCTGAACTTCTTCGATCTTCATTGCTAATATCTCTCAATTCTGATATACCCCTAGGATGCACTCTGGTAACAATCTCAAAAGATGCTCTTCCGGTACTCCTGTTCACTGAATTGTTGTAGGCAAACTCTGCTTGTGCAAGGATCAAATCCGAACTTCTGGTTTTATCTCCCACTAAACATCTCAACAAATTTCCCAAACTCCTGTTAACTACTTCTGTCTGTCCATCAGTCTGTGGATGGAAAGTATAACTGAACTTCAAATCTGCCTTCATCTTCTTCCGAAGTGTTCTCCAAAAATAGCCAACAAACTTAGTATCTCTGTCTGAAACTATGCTCTTAGGTAATCCATGCAATCTCACCACTTCCTTGAAAAATAGGTCTGCTACATGTAATGCATTCGATGTCTTCTTACAATGTATGAAATGAGCCATCTTTGAGAATCTATCCACTACCACAAATATAGAATCATTCCCTTTCGGTGCCTTAGGCAATCCAAGTACAAAATCCATGCTTATATCCTTCCAAGGTCTTACCGGTACTGCCAAAGGTTTATACAATCCCACATTCTGACTACTACCCTTTGCAACTTGACAAACTCTACAACTCTGCACATATCTCTTAACATCCTTATGAATCTGGGCTCAAAAGTACTTCTCACTCACCAATGCTACTGTTTTGTCAATGCCAAAATGTCCAGCTAAACCTCCACTGTGTTTCTCCTTTATCAGATTCTCCCTCATAGAACTCTTAGATATGCACAACTGAACTCCTCTGAATAACATCCCATTCTGAATGAAGTAATCCAACCACCCGCTTCTATCTACCATAACCGGTTCTCTACATGCTTTCCAAGGTTTTGCAAAATCCGGGTCATCATCATACAAGGTCTTCAAATCTTCAAATCCTAATACTGTCACTCTCATCTTTGTCAGCAAATTCCTTCTCCTACTCAATGCATCAGCAACTTTGTTAGATTTCCCACTTCTATGTTTCAACACAAAGGTGTAACTCTGCAAGAATTCTACCCATCTCACATGTCTCTGATTCAACTTACTCTGACTGTTCAAATACTGCAAAGCTTGATGATCTATATACAACACAAACTCCTTAGGCAACAGGTAATGTCTCCACTTCTTCAAGGCTTGAACTATGGCATAAAACTCCTGCTCATACACTGAATATCTCCTTCAGGCATCATTCAATTTCTCACTGAAATAGGCTACTGCTCTCCCTTCTTGACTCAAGGCTGTTCCTATTGCTGTTCCACTTGCATCACAATCCACTTGAAATATTTTATTGAAATCTGGTAAAGCTAACATAGGCTGCTTAGTCTCTTTTTGCTTCAACAGTTCAAAACTTCTGTTTGCTCCGGTGGTCCACTTGAATTTCTTCCGATCTCCTCTCATGGTCTCAGTCATAGGGTTACAAACTGAACTGAAATTTCTGATAAACTTCCGATAAAAACTAGCCAATCCATGAAATGATCTTACCTCTCCAATGCTTTCCGATGTAGGCCACTCAACAATTGCTTTCACTTTCTCGGGGTCCATCTTCAAAGCATCCTCAGATATCACAAATCCCAAATAGACTAACTCATCCTTCATGAAAGTACACTTCTTGATATTTATCAGCAACTTTTCTTCTCTCAACCTCTGCAAAACTTGTCTCAACTGCAACAAATGTTCCTCTTTTGTCTTACCGAAAATCAGAATGTCATCCAAATACACAATAACAAACTTACCCAAGAATTTCTTCAATACCTCATTCATCAACCTCATGAAAGTACTCGGTGCATTAGTTAACCCAAAAGGCATCACCAACCATTCATATAGTCCTTCATTTGTCTTAAATGCTGTCTTCCACTCATCACCTTCTCTGATCTTGATCTGATGATATCCACTCTTCGAATCTATCTTTGTAAAGTATTTTGCTCCACTCAAACAGTCCATTATGTCATCCATCCTAGGCAAAGGAAACCGATATTTCACTGTGATCTTGTTTATTGCTTTGGAATCGGTACACATTCTCCACTCCATTCTTCTTAGGTGCTAATACTGTTGGTACTGCACAAGGGCTCAGACTTTCCTTGATCAAACCTTTCTTCGACAACTCCTGCACTTGTCTATTCAGTTCTTCATTCTTTGCCGGTGTCAACCGGTGTGCAACTTTGTTAGGCAAACTAGCGCTAGGAACCAAGTCCATGCAATGACTAATACTTCTCACAGGTGGCAATCCATCAGGTACATTATCTGAAATGATGTCTTCATATTCTGTCAACAAATCTTTTATCTCTTCCGGTTCCAGTTTTTTTAGTCTTCTTAGGAATTAAGGCAAAACACACATTCTCATGTCTCAATCCATCCAGGAATTTCTTTCCATCTACCAAACAGATTCTAGCATTCGTACAAACTTCATTCTTCAAAGGTTCCTCCAAAGGCAACAAGGTTTGCTTCATCCCATTGGCCAAAATAGTGTATGTATTCTTCCTCCCACCATGTACTGCCTATCTATCAAAATGCCAAGGTCTACCCAGCAAAAGATGACAAATATCCATAGGCATAATATCACACAAGACTTCATCATGATAATTCCCAATTTTCAATTTCACCAAACATTGCTCACTTAGTAACAACTTATGTGCATCCTGAATCCATGCTATTTGATAAGGTTTAAGGTGATTCAGTCTTTCCAAATTCAACTTATTCACCATCTCTTCTGAAACAAGATTATCTGAACTACCACTATCAATAACAACTTTACAACACTTACCGGATACCTTACATCTAGTCTTGAACAGATTTTTCGTCGGCAAAGGCTCTTCATCTCCTCTAGTATGACACAAAGCTCTCCTCATCACCAACAGTTCTCCATCTTCCGGTTTATTGTCTTATCCGGTGGGGTTTTCTTCCACCACTGCTACTCTTCCGGTATTCTCTGTCTTCTTACACTCGAATGGACGATGTCCTTCTCCTCCACACTTATAGCAAGTTCCTCTAAATGTTTTCTTGCCTTTTCTTCCAAAATTCTCATTCCGGTAGCCATCCGGTTCTCTCCTCCTATACAAATTTGTACCATCCTTCCGGTATGAATTACCTTCTTTGTTCACTTCCTTGTCCTTGTTCTGATCTGTATTGGTTCCTCTTCCTCCTTGAAATCTTCCTCCGGTAAACTTTCCACCTCTGCCTCTCTGCCTCTGCTCTTGTCTTTTGTTTCCTCTTCCTCTGGTATATCCTCTTCCTCCTTGAAATCTTCCTCTGGTAAACCTTCCACCTCTGCCTCTCTGCCTCTGCTCTTGTCTTTTGTTTAACTTCTCTTCTGCCTTTAGGGCATACTGGTAAGCCTCTTCAACACTCTCCAATTTGATCAAACTCAATTCATCTTGTATAGACATCCACAATCCATTCAAATATCTCGCAACTTGTTCAACTTCATCATCAACATGTTTGGATTTGATGTTCAACTTGTAAAATGCTTCGGTGTACTCCTTCACACTAGATTCCTTCTATCTCAAATTCTGCAACTTCCAGAACAGATTCACTTGATAATCAATTGGCATAAACTTCAACTTCAACTTAGCAATCATCCGATCCCATGTCTTAATCTTCTCTTTACCTCTTCTCTGTCTATCAACTTGCAAATGCTCCCACCAAAGAGATGCATGGCCATTCAATCGGGTACAGGCATATTTCACCTTCCTCTCTTCTGCAGTGTTTTCAAAATCGAAATACTTCTCCATCTCCGAGATCCAATCCATCAATTCATCCAAATCTAACTTCCCATCATATTCCGGTGGGGTAAAATGAGGTTTAGTAATCGCCCTACTCAAAACCCTCAAAAACCTTTCCTCATCCAGATCAACCGCTGGTGGGTTTGCTTGTTTTGCCAGGGCTTCTTCTCCTTCATCTTCACTTACATCTTCGATATGTCGGCCTCTTCTCTGGGCTGTCTCCATAGCTTCCAAACGGGCTACTATACCTCGCAACATCTCCATCACAGCGGGGTCTGCATTCCCACGTGCTCCACCATTCCTAGCTCCTCTTCGCGCCTTTATTCACGCCAGTCCTCTATAGCTGTAGGTCGGATCCGCAATCTGCCACCCTACAACAAAATTTTAGGACACACAACCTTCGGAACGAAACTTCGCTCTGATACCACTTGAAGCAGTCACAGACATGGAGGGACCTCAAAGAGATCAATCCAGACCGGTCAGCAAGAGTAAACACAACGGAAACACAAAGATATGATGGAGGTAATGCAGAACAAATTGTTTTATTTCATGAACATTGATTACAACCAACCGGTAACAATCGAGTTACAACATAACTGACTCATAGGCTTGGTAGAACATACAAAATAGGTCACAACCGGGAGCTTGAATCTTAAGATCTATCTTCTATGCACTGTCTCGCTACCTGATTCTTCGATTCATTACATTCTAATGCGCAATTACAATTATATATATCGATTCAAAGGATCCAATTGGCCCAAGGGATCAAAACCCGAAAAACAAGACCTCACCTAACGTGTAAAATAAACAAGGTCGGCGTCCGCTAAGAGATTCCTTCGGAAAATCCAAAGGATGAAATGTAGATCGTGGGAAAAGGTCGGCCACACACCAAGGAACATCGGAGTCAATGCCCAAGGCTCCGCAAGCTTCGGAAGGGGTTCTGGTAGATCACCAAAATAGGTCCAGGCAACCAGTAACAAGAACTGTCAACCAGTAATAGGAATCTGTCAACAAAATTGATAGCGATATCTTGCCGGAAAATGATCCAAATTTGATGCGGTCTGGAAATAAGAAAGATGATCAAGTCTTCAAGTAGAATCCAACTCCACAAGATCCGGTAAGCCAAAACCGGGACATAGAAAGAAAAGCTGAAACTGCAAACAGAAAGGAAAATGTTTTTGGTTGATGCAAGATTGCTATGAATCGGAGATGCTCCTGCATTAGAACTACTGGATATGGGATTTATTAGACCGAGTTCTGGTCCATTTGCTTCTTCAGTAGTGCTGGTGAAGAAGGAGGATGGGACCCTTTGCATGTGTATTGACTATCATGCACTCATCAAGAAAACCATTAAGAACTGGTATCCCATTCCACGCATTGATGAGCTACTGGATGAGCTACATGGCACAGTTTGTTTCTCAAAGATTGATCTTCATTCGGGGTGTCATCAGATTAAGGTGCGTGAGTTAGACATCCACAAAACAGCTTTCAGGTGCCATTACAGTCACTATGAGTTCTTAGTGATGCCTTTTGGTCTCACGAATTCCCTTGCTACATTTCAGTCATGCATGAACCACATATTTAATAAGCATCCACGTAAATTTTTTTAGTATTCTTTGATGATATCTTGATTTACAGCAGATCATGGGAGGAACATTTGAGGCACTT
Organism: Cryptomeria japonica; assembly: GCF_030272615.1. Taxonomy (NCBI): domain Eukaryota; kingdom Viridiplantae; phylum Streptophyta; class Pinopsida; order Cupressales; family Cupressaceae; genus Cryptomeria; species Cryptomeria japonica. Next base: position 262,476,876 of record NC_081405.1, on the reverse strand, counting down.
AGATGAGGTGTTGAGCATTATGGAATCACAGTCTTTGTATGCTAAGATGTCCAAATGTGAATTCGGGCTCACAAAGATTCTATACTTGGGTCACAGGTTTCAAAGATAGGTAATTAACAATCTGCAAGAAGCTTCGGAATATTTTTAGGTAATTAACTGGAATGAGACCAAGGTATATAATATTTTCATTGAATATTTTAGTCGAGCGAAGATAGAATGATTTAGACTATATGTAACACCTACAAAAACATTGTATCTGCATTACATGTATGGAGAGTGATAAAGTTGCCTTTTTTACTTATGGGACATAGGATTGAGAAAGAGAAAAAAAGAACACTATCAAGGTACAACCTGGTGGTTCAACAGAAGAGATTACCTTTGTTATATCTTGACTAGAATACAGCTAAGAGGGAATGAAGGAATGAGTAACTAATGTAACCATAGATGATTTGGATGGGCGATAAGGTAATTAACATGCAAGAAACTTTGGAATATTTTTTTGCAAAAGGAGCTTGGGATTGAGAAGCTGAGGACCGAATCTGGTTAATTGGATGAACTACTGATATATATCCTTGTAGATTCTTCTATTAATTTTTCTCTTCTGTTGCACTTCTCCAAAATTTCCAATAATAATCCCTTTTGTATATGTTTTTTCGTGACCATCTGTTGAAGTGCTGCATATAGAAGGCATACATCACGACTTTATCCATGGTTTGTTTTGTTGCTTGCTCCATTCTGGCAAGGTTGCTTGTCTTCAGAGTTGTTTAATCCATTGATAGGGACATGCAGAAACAGAAAAGGTTGAAGGATAATTCAAGGAAAAGGAAAAAGCTTGGCTAGTAGTTTGTAAAGGTGGAAATAGTCATTGTAGACTGCCTGCAGGAAGTTGTTAAGTTTCAACGGAAAGGGAGAGGTCTGGTAAGCCTTTGGTGACAAGAACATGACAAACATGAACTGGAAGTGCCACTGAATGGTGTTTCATATGTGTAGAAGTGCCTGGTGAGCTGAGACGTGTCTTTAGTGACCAGCTTGACATGAAGATGCATCTGTGAGACATTTAATTGGCTATTATGCTTGAATGCCATGCCTGGAACAGTAAAACAAGGTTTTTAGTGACAGCAGTGGGTGTGGGGTGCACCTAAGGTTGAGAAGAAAACTTAAGTTGCAGGGACTGTTTTGGTGTGCTTGGGTGTGAAGACATTATCAAGTGGCAGGACTGAAGAAAATAGGTGCTTGAACACGAGGACAGTCCAACTTGAAGTGACAATAATTCCATATGTTTAGAACACAATGCTACTACTGAGAGAGGGGGAGGGTTTGAATCAGTAGTAGATTAAACTTTCAAATCTTTAAACAATTAGATATTCTTGATAAACTGAACAACTTAAAATCAGAACTGAAAAGAAATACGTGGAAAACCCAACATGGGAAAAAGCATGGTGAGAAGTGCTGCTAGGATCTCCTAGGCCAGCTGCACAAATCAATAGTGCATACAAAGTTTTAGGGCATCAACTCTAAGGAATCACCAAATTCCTTGTTAGAGCACCAACTCTAACAAATTCACCACTTCACAAACTGAGCACTAACTCAACGTTCTTTAGGCACCAACCATAAGAATGTCATAAACAAATGAATCAAAGACTTCAAATCTGAAACATTACAATATTGAAAGCATACATTTAAATTGTTACAAACTTTAACACTAAAAGTTTTCAGATATATAAATCAGTTTTATATTCAACAAAGTGATCAATCTGCAAATACACTTTTGTATTCTGTCTGCAATCTTTAGTGAAGTCCTGTTCACACCAACTTAACACAACTTCAACAAACCAAAATATGATATATACATCACTACTGACCTTGTTTACAGTCTGAATCAATTAAGGAACATATATTCACAGCATTTTACAATCTATTTTCAGTTGCATACCCACAACATTACGTTCTTTCAATCCACAGTATATCCACTTGCGTATTTTTTCCTTTCTATTCACAGTATATCCACTCATGCATTTCTTATGTTCTCTTTTCAATTCTCAGCATATTTATTCATACGTTCTCCTTTCCATGTAATAACATCACTCATCAACATTCATCGATCCACTTAAATACAAGTGGCTCTCAGTTGAACGGTGAGGTGGCAGTTAAAAAACTATTCAATGCAGTTATAACTGAAATCTATAATAAAAACAAATTCTTATTTGTTATGCCTGAAGAAGTATGCACAACACTGTCTAGAGATTTGTTGGCGTGTATTTTATACACTATCAAACACAGAATAAAATACCTAAAGGTACCTTATCCTCTCTTGAGTAAAGCCTCTGATTGCTGAAGATATCGCGAAAAAGGATCAATCAGGATGACTCCAAGGTTCTTCGTTGTAGGATCTCTACGTGTGGATAAGCTCTCTGTGGTATGATGTGATTTGCTGGAATCACAAGGGGACTTAAATTTGATGATTGAACGTCTGATCTGCTTTGAATATTGCTGGAACACAGGCTCTTACTAGCTTTGATTTGAAAAAAAGGAAAAAAAGAGGAGGGTGAGGAAAGGATCTAATTCTAATACTAAGAATGTAGGAGCAATGAATGATCTTTGATGAAATTCTAACTAAGTCTTGTTTTGACATCCCAGGATCATCTCCACAAGGTTAGTGCGATCTTCGAAGGAAAGCTTTATGATGTTCAAATCATCACTGCAGGCATAGACACCATCAGGTTGATACATATCCATGAAGAAGCGACAATTGAAGTTAAGCTTAAGCTGAATAATTCCAGTTAACTACACAAGGCAAGTCTGCAATCAACAAACTGCTAGTAGTATGGATATACGAATTTCACCATCAATCAAGCACATTTCTTCCACTTATCTAATAACATGAAATCAAATATGAGAAGTATAAAGACCATGCAAATTGTCGAATCGACCCATAAATTTCACCATTTCTTCAATGAAGTTACAAGTCTTTTACAACAACATCTTGGCAATAATCTTTGCCTTCTCTCTCTACTCTACTCTAATTGCTATTCTATCAACTAGCTAATCACCTTCTAACTACTCTCTATCTGTCTTCTAATTGCTTCCAACTATATTCTAACTGCCTTTACAAAATGAAATGCCAGGGCTTATATAGTGCATTCAATACAATTCGATGGCTTAGATCAATTTGAGATCAATGGCCAAGATTCAACAATGAAAACCGTAATTAGGGTTTGTTACAACCATTACATAACATTTAATGCTTGACCAATGATAAAATTGTATTGCTTGGACACATGTCCTCTCTAGAAAATTCCACCAATGGATAGCTGGGGTAGGTACATCGAAGTTTGTGCCACCTTCCATGAGTTAGGTATCTTGAATCTGGAAATGTTGAGGTGGACCACACTGACTGGAGAAGTGATGACTAGGATGCCACCTCGTCTGACACTTGTAACTTGGTAAATATTCAACTTGATGTTGTTGAGAAGCTAGCTTTAATTAATTCATCTGGAACTATCTGCTTCTTCAACGAACCCTTGTTCTAACTTCTCGAGTCCTTGATGTGCAGGATGATTGATGTACCTCGCCTTGGAATACTGGATTGGAGAAGTCGCCCTTGATGACGTTAGTCCAAAGAAGGCCGTCCTTGTCGATGCTAGGCTGGAGGAGGTCGCCCTTGTCCTTGCTTGATCGTCCTTGATGAGAACCTGCCGACTTGTAGATCCTCCGGGCTTTGGAGTCGCCATCTTGATACCTAAACAACATTTCAAAATTATTAATATATCTTGAAATCTAAAAATTAAACTTTAAAAGGAAGATTCAAGATTTTAATTAGGAAACTTCATGATAAATCTTGAGTTATCATTTCCTAATTAACTACGCAATTTTCAAAACTTGAAGTTCAAAATTCAAAATTTCAACATTGGGACTAGGATGATCTCGCCATACCTCCACTTGAGAATTAATTCTAAAAAAAGATGCAAAAATAAGGTGAATTTGCTAGGCAAAATGTAGATCAAGACTCCCTTTAGCAAAATGCGCCTCCTTTAGTCTTCACAAGCATCAACTCCACCACCTTAAGTCTTCAACACTTAAGGAAAATTTGCTCCAAATAGGCCAGCTTTCGCACTGCTTCTTTGCCCTCCGAATCGCACTTGAAGTAATGAATGAATGATTGATAAAAATTGCTCAAAACACCCCTACTATATAGGCGCTTACCACTTCATTTTCCATAGGCCGACTTGGTAAAATAGAACCCAAAATAAACAAAAATTAATAAAAGAAGAAGCTGACTTGATAAAATATTAAAATGGTACCTCAAGTGCTCAATCTTTTTTAATTTTAATTTTCAAATGCCTCAATTAATAAGAAAAATCGATTTTCTAAGGCTCAAATTAATTATTAAATACCCATGCACCTTTATTAAATGCCAATTTAATTAAATTTTTTTTTTAAAATATTTCGAAGTTTTTAGCGAACTTGGCATCTAATGCGATTTGGAGGATATTAACGCCCAAGCATGGTAAAAAATAACGAATGTCAATAACCTTGCTCTGGTCCCTTGGAGAGGGACAGGAGCGCTCTTGCATTTTAAACCTTGTATTCCTTGCTTTCACGTTCAAAACCTCATCCTTGGCGTCCAAAATGGCATTGTTATTTGGAACTTTTAATTCACTTGATCTTTAGAAGGAGTGTGCCTTAGGACATTTTCGCCTTGGTCCCTTGGTGAGGGACAGGAGCGATTTTCTACTTTTGTCCTTGATCTTTATCTTTTAAATTGCCAATTCATGTTGTGGGGGTAAGCAATGATCCCCATTGTTCATTCTATGCATGCTTAACTCGTTTCCTCAAGGCAAAATAGGCTCTCCCAAGATTTTCGCCCTGGTCCTCCAGTGAAGGACAGGAGCAATTATTGTCTTTTGGGTTGATTCCCTCCTTTGTGGTCCACTCAAGTTATATTCAACGGACAAAACACGCCTCCCTTGACCTCTTCAAATCGTAAAATCACTTTAATCTTGCAAGGATAATGCAAATTTTGAAATTCAAGCTCCGGTCTTTCAGCGAGGGACAGGAGCGAATTTTGCCCTCTAGGCCAAATCTTTTCACTTTTCATCTCGAAATTCCTTTGCTAGGGAAGATTTCACCTTACTTCATGCTATGAATAAAAGTTAATGTCCAAAAAAGGTCTAAAATTGTGCATATAAAGAAAAGCGCTCTGGTCCTTTAGTGAGGGACAGGAGTACTTTTGACCTTCTAGGCAAAAACTTCATCATTTCATTGTTTTTAATCAAATCTGGATGCTCTATCACGTTCATTTCGTCCTCCACCGTGCCTTTGATGTTTCAATTTGACCAAATAAGGTCAGGAATGACTCAAATAAGCCTTTTCACCCTGGACCCTTGGTGAGGGACAGGAGTGCTTTGCCTTGGTCCCTTGGAGAGGGACAGGAGTGAAATTCCCTCTGGATCCTCAGTGAAGGACAGGAGCGAAATTTGACTTTTTGAACTCTCTTTGAGGATAATTTTTATGGAATATAACATTTAAGTATAAGTGAGTAGAATGTCACTTATACTTTAAGTTATATTCCATATATACTTTCAGGATGTTTGAGAGTGGTTTCAGACCTCCAGGAGTTATATTGCAAAATCTAGTTTTTTGAGGTTTTTCAGTTTCCAGACTTAGTCAAATTTCAGGATCAGGACATTCTAGACTTAGCCAAATTTCAGGATCAGGACATTCCAGACTTAGCCAAATTTCAGGATCAGGACTTTCAGACTTAGCCAAATTTTCAGGATCAGGACTTCACTCCAGCAGGACCTGCTATCTTATTGATCTCCCCGATAGCACTCAAAAATGCAAAAGCCAATTGACAAAACCCTAAAAGACCTAAAAAAACAAACCCTAAAAAGCAAAAAACAGGGGTCCCCATTTGCAATGGGGCGATGTGTGAAAACGTCACAACAAGATTGTAATAACAATGAAATGTATAACAGTTTGTAGCTGTATCCGGGTGGCAATGATCAGTTAGAAGCAAGTTATAACTAATCACACGATATCGAGTAATCATACAATTACAAACTGAAATATCTAAACAATTAACTTGATGATCATCAAACTTTAGAGATTGCTATCTCCATACCATATGCTGTTTTCAACAACTGGCACTAATGAAGACAAACTTACAAAGCACAACTTTGGTCTCTCATGTACAAATGGCAACATCATAACTGAGTTTGATTTCTGAAATAAAGCGATCACATTCGATAACATTCACTGTCAGATACACAGCCTGACTCAAACTACTTGATAATTAAACTTGATCGCTAGGATTATAGTGGCAATTCAATATGATATTCTGAGAGTTACAAATTGATCAACATATTCTAAGGAGTTTGTCTGCAAATCAACACCAATCCGAAGTGCACTTGTAAGTGTTTGTTCTGCAACCCAATCATCAATGAACCTGTTTGGGAATGTCTGTTTAAGTTTGACATCAATGACAAATTTCTAATAATCTCCCCCGTTGTCATTGATGGCAAAACTCCAATCTCCCTCATTCTACAAATAACAAAAAAATGTCAATCTGCACAGAAACTGCAATCAATAAACTACAATCAAAGGTTTTTTTCGCCTCCCAGCTGTTATCCTCTGGCGGTCTTCCTTTCCAACTCACAAGGTATTCCCTTTTAAGTCGGTATCAATCTAAAGCAACATAATAATTTGAAACCTCCAGCTTACAATAAAAAATGTATCTGCAACAGCAATATATCAGCAAAAATCAACAACAACATATCTGCAACAACAATAAATCTGCAAACATTCCAATTTCTCCTCCTGTGACATCAATGACAAAGGGCCAGAGACATGAAATAAGACAAGGAATATAATGTCCCCTATTAGGTTTAGGACTTTTTACTTTTAAGTTTTAACCACAATTAATCCATCTCAAGATACTTATGACTTAAAGTACATTGATTAGGAGACAAAACCATCTGAACATGAATCCAATCAGTGATAACATAATCTTCTTCCCGATGTTGTATTGATAATTTAATCTGATCTATAATCGTAGGTTTACTTGTTCGTTTAAATTAATATATATATATATATATATATAATCAATTAATTTATTATATAATTATATTATTATTATTGAGTTTTGCTTAAGAACATTATCTCTTATCGAGCTTCATATATTAAGTGTTGGTATTGGAAATAAGCCACACCCGGACCGACGATGGACTGGTCCAAGAGGGGCCAGTAGCTCAGTGGTAGAGCACTCCAGCAGTGTATGGAAGGTCCTAGGTTTGAGCCCTTGCTGGTCCATGTCTCAAAATGGTATCAGAGCCAGGTTTAGGCTAGGAGCCCCAAGCACACTAGAGGTGTGGCTTAAGGGGGGGGTGTTGGTGTTGGAAATAAGCCACACCTGGACCGACGATGGACTTGTCCAAGAGGGGCCAGTAGCTCAGTGGTAGAGCACTCCAGCAGCGTATGGAAGGTCCTAGGTTCGAGTCCTAGCTGGTACATGTCTCAACATTAAGCACATCACCGTACATACCACCAAGAACAAGGATAGTCACTGCCTGTAACTTAGTACAGTTCTGTTTTGATCTAATCGAAGGTGACAATTTATATTTGTCTTCTTTAATTTAAACTTATATCTTTTGTGATGGATCCCTTTTCTCCCTTTATTCCTTGGAGGTCAAACTCTATTTATATCCCTCATCGAGCAAAGAGGCATGACTCCTCTTATGAGAAACGGTTTGCAAGAGTGTTGTTCTTTGCCTTCGTGTCTTTTGATCTTGTTATCTGTATTGATAAGTCATCCTCACTGATCGCTACCTTTAAACTAGGGTAGTTAATCGCTATCATTCATCTTAACTTGGGTGCTTCTTTAGCATGTAATTGCGGGTCTTTATATTAACTATTAATTGCTATACTTCATGATATATTTGCTGCTTTTCTAATGAATTCGTTGTTCAAGAAGATCGCCGTCTTTGCATACAGAAACCGCTGTTTGTTTAATCATTGTCTGAAGTAAGATGAGAATTGATTAATATATAATTTATTGATCAACTAATGCTGATCGCTGTCTATCATGATCACAACATACTGACTATTGGTCACTGCTTTGACAAATCGCTGACTAAGAAGTCTTTATTGAATAATCGCTGCCTTCATGATTAAATCTGATACTCATTACCAATTATCCTTGCTGAATATCACTGTGTATTGTTGAGGGGACAATCTCTGACACCAGCAGTCCATTTAGTATTTGATTTAATATTTAACTTTATTTATTGTTTAGGATGAATGTTATTTTATTATATATTGTTTTTATTGAATATTTGTTTCCTGAATTTATTTATTATTATATTTGTTTCTAATTACATTGTTATGATAATGAATGTTTACTTATCAATTTATTATTGATCAATTACTGTTACACATTGTTATTGATCAAACATTTAAATATCACTATCTTATTAATATGTAATATTTATTTATAATATTTTCAAATATAATATTAATTTATTTTATTTAAATATTTCAAGAATAATTAATAAATATCAATTAAATAATAATATTTAATAAATAAATAAATATTTAATGATTCCAAGTAATCATTTGTTGATAATTATTATGTTTTGATTAATTAAAAACAGGTTTTTGAAAGGAACCCGGAACCTTGATTACATAGCAGGAGAAAGATAAAGCATTAAAGAGGCAAGAAATAACAGTGCCTGGACACCCATACAAAGATCAGATCCCAGAAAAACAAAAAGAGATCACAAGACAAAGAGAACAGCACAAGACAGCCTAAGGGCAGCACAAAGATAGCACCGAGACAGCACAAAGACAAGGACAGCTAGATGTTTCTTATGAGTTTTTCCGCACGAACCACCATCTGCTTCATATTGACCGAAAAGTTTTTCATATCATCAAGCTCTTTTTCCTTGATGCCCATCTGTTTCCGAGTGTTGGCCCTTGTTCTTTTTTCATGACCCGTCTTCTCTGTCTGATCCTTCTCATCTTCCTTGCCTTTAATCTGTTCAAATTTATTTATCAGCATGTTAACATGGTCAACAGTGGCCTTAAGGATCTCCTTTTCACAGTAAGCTCCATCTTATCCACTCTATTGACCAGGTTGTTCAAGTTAATTTCCAGACCTTTATCATCTCTGATCCCTTCCAACTCCTTCACCTTCTTTTCTGTTTCCAGAATTTTACTAACCATTGCCTCAATAGCTTCAACCTTGTTAATAGCAACCATTAATTCTTTGACGTTCTCAGAGAGAGGTTTCTCACCCATAGTTGCCTTTTGATCATATTGAGATTAGTCTTCAAGTCACCAATCTCTTTCGCCATTTTGCTAATGACCTCACAGAAACCCTTGATGCTGTCATTACCTATGTCACCATGGCATACATTTTGATTGCCCATGTTGTTCTCCTGACCATCATTCTGCATTCTCTGTGTGTTCAGGTTCTCCCCATGGTCACCATCTAGCATTTCATCTTCCTCCTTACCCTTATTCTTGTCTGTTTTTTCAAACTCAGAATCCTCATCAGAAGAAATAATAATCTTCCTTTTCACCTTATTTATCCCTTTACTGGTCTTCTTGATCCTTTGGGTTTGCTTACCCATTCCCTTTCTCTTCTTACTTTTTATGATTTTATCATCAAAAGACTCATCCTTAGAGTGCGAAAGATTAGAATACACAATAGTCCCCTTGCTCTTTCCCTTGGTCTTCCCCTTGTTGCTAAGATCTTCAGGCTCACACTCAGTTTCAGAATAGAGATTGAATCCACTATTCTCACTTTCAGTATCATCATCCCTAATTTGTTTGCCTTTACTAATGGGTTTCTCAATAATTTTCCCTTTCAACATCTTATAAACTAAAACCATTAAACCCTGGTGAAGGGTGTGATCTCTTTGAGAATCTTTCTACATTTCACGAATAGTATGATCCATAGAGCAGGCAAGATAGTAAGACAAACTAACCTTATCACCATGGCGAAAGTGGTTGAACAGCACAAAGTGATCCCCATAAGCCCTTGTGAATCTCCCATCTAGAGTAATGTAGTTGATGGTGGCAAACAACACAAACTCCACGGCCTGCAAATACGCTTAGGGGAATAGTAGGGATTATTTGCCTTCACCAATTTCCTTTTTTCTCCATCCGTGACAGGAAACCTATCCGCGGCCTTGTCAGACACACTTCGATCTTTGTAAAATTTCATACCTTCTTTCACCATACCCGTAGCTTCTGCAATGACATCCTCGTCCACTTGCATCATTTGGGTGCCAACAAGAACCTTACCATTCTTCCAGTTTTTTATGAAATGCTTAGTGACAGTAGGGTCTTTGCCACAGAGCCTTTCCATAAAAACATTCAAACCTCCTTCTTGAAGAATATAATTATTATGTTAATTAATAATAATTACTTCATTTAGGTTATATATAATGATTGATCAAGGAGGGGACATGACAAAAATACTCCCCCTGAGCAGATGCTTGCTCGTGGACAAAACTAGGTCGGAGAAGGCACAACCCGGAGCTTCCATCTATGCTAAACCCGACTTTCATCAACTTACTCCATCAAACAACTTTTACTTTTTATTTCTTTGAGATCATAGACATTACTTTTTGTTCTTTTCACTTTAGCAATTAGTCTTTGTGAACTGATTTTTCTAATTTCACACCCTTGAGCATTAAAAGTTACAATGTATCCATTGTCACACATTTGACAACCAATCAACAAATTATATTTTAACCCTTCTACATACCAAACTTTATGTGTTTCTGATGAACTATTTATGGTCAAAGTAACTTTACCATGAATCTTGACTGACGATTTATCTCTAAATTTACTACTAACAAAATTAGTTCTCCTTCTTGGCATAACTCTACAATCAACTTCTTTATGACCAAAATAATTGTAGAAGTTACAATAACCATAAAAATAGGGATAAAACCTGTTAACTACAACTCTTCTTGTAGGAGAAAATCATTTTGGATACCTTTTCTGGCTTTGGATTTTAACAAAACCATTATCATTAACTTTCTTGTTGATAGAATTACTTGTGCCAAAGCTTTGAGCTTCATCAAAACCCAAGCCTGATTTGTTTTTCTCTGCCTTTTGACAGGGTAACATTTCGTCTAACATAACTCTTCATACGCTTTAATCCTCTTTTAGACTCACTTTGAAATTGTTCAAGATCATTTCGTAAAGCCACTTCTTTATTTACTAACATCAAACATTCTTCAGATTTCAACAAAAGTTTAGAATTTATTACATCTTCTCTTTTCTTGGCCTCTTCAACTTTAGCTTACAAAGTAATAATCAACAAAAGTTTAGAATTTATTACCTCTTCTCTTTTCTTGGTCTCTTCAACTTTAGCTTACAAAGTAATAATCATTTGATTACTCTCTTCAAGGTCTTCCTTCACTGCTTCAGTTTCTTCTAATGCAGAGTTCTTTTGTTTGTTATTCTTCCTTTTCAATCTTCTGATCTCGTCTAAGGCACATAACAATTCACCTTCAAGATCTATCTCTGTGTCTTCTATCTCATAGGAAACTTCATCACTCTGATCCTCAGCAATTGATCCAACAATCATGAACAATGTTTCATATTTTTCAGCATCAGATACACGCTCATTGCTATCTTTTGAATTGGTGATGTCTTCTTCTTTGATATACAAGCTTTTCTTGTTCTTTAATAATTTGAATTTCTTTGCTTGTGATGAAACTGATTTTTGTTTTTCTTCTTAAAGTCTTCTTCATCATCTTTATCATTTCTACCACGAGGACATTTACTAGCAAAGTGCTCAATCTTTCCACAATTGAAGCACTTGAAAGGCAGTTTCCCTTTATACTTGCCAAAACCCTTTTTAAGTTCTCTAATAAGATTTGCAACTTCTTCTTCAGTATCACAATCAAATTAAGATCTTGTCTCTTGTGCTATCCTTGCAGCCTTAAACACAGCTTCTCTTTTGAATGTATCTTCACCAACCGTTCTCATCTCAAATGCTGTAAAAATGCCATGTGGATCAGCAACTATAATTTTAGTAAGATCTCTGGCTTTCTTAATTGCAGAAGTTTTAGAGTCATATCTTGAAGGCAAGGATCTTAATACTTTCTTAACCACAACATGATCTCTTATGTCTTCTCCAAGACCTTATCAACCCTAAGAAGATAGTCAACAATCTGCTCTTCTTTTTTCATCTTTAAGCCTTCAAACTTCACCTTGTATGTTTGTAACTTCACTTGCTTTACTTTGGCATCACCTTCATAAATACACTTCATTTTATCCCAGATTTTTTTTAACAGTCTGACAATATATCACTTTAACAAACTCAGTATTAGATAAACCACAAAGAATTGCATTCTTTGCCTTTGTATTATTTTCATATTCTCTCTTATCACTAGGATCAGTTAAAAGAGTTGTAGGCATTGTCTAACCATTTATAGCAGACATCCACACATCAAATCCCAAAGAAGACAAATGACTCTCCATTCTAATACTCTAGAAAGCATACTTAGTACCATCAAATAAAGGAGCTTTATTTGAGGAGGATCCTTCTTGACAAGCCACATGTTTTTTATCCAAGATCTACTTAAGCTGATTAAGCCTTTTCAAGTACCAGATTCTGCTACCAATTGTTGAACACAATGCTACTACTGAGAGGGGCAGGGGGAGGTGAATTAGTAGTAGATTAAACTTTGAAATCCTTAAACAATCAGATATTCTTGTTAAACTGAACAACTTCAAATCAGAACCAAAAAGAATGCAACAACAAGTAGAGACCAGTACACAAGAAATACATAGAAAACCCGTAATGGGAAAAATAATGTTGAGAAGTGCTGCTAGGATATACTGTCCTAATCCAGCCTCACAAATAATAGTGTATACAAAGTTTTAAGGCACCAATCCTAAGGAATCACCAAATTCTTTGTTAGAGCACCAACTCTTACAAATTCACCATTTCACAAACTGAGCATCAACTCAACATCCTTTAGGCACCAACCATAAGAATGTCATAAACAAATGAACTACAGACTTCAAATCTGAAACATTTCAATATTGAAAGCATATATTCAAATTGTTACAAACTGAACACTATTAGTTTTCAGATATATAAATCAGTTTTATATTCCACAAAGTGATCAATCTGCAAATACACTTTTGTATTCTGTCTGCAATCTTTAGCAAAGCTCTATTCACACCAACTTAACACAATTTCAACAAACCAAAATATGGTATATACATCACTGTGACCTTTTTTACAGTCTGAATCAATTAAGGAACATATACTCACAGCATTTTACAATCTATTCTCAGTTGCATACCCACAGCATTACGTTCTTTCAATGCATAGCATATCCACTCGTGTATTTTTTCCTTTCTATTCATAGTATATCTGCTCATACATTTCATACGTTCTCTTTTCAATTCTCAACATATTTATTCATACGTTCTCCTTTCCATGTAATAACATCGCTCATCAACATTCATTGATCCATTGTTCCTCTTAAATACAAGTGGCTTTGAGTTGAACAGTGAGACGGTAGTTTAAAAACTACTCAATGCAGTTATAACTGAAATCTATTATAAAAAACAAATCCTTATTTGTAATGCCTGAAGAAGTATACACAACATTGTCTAGAGATTCTAATAACAATGAAATGTATTACAGTTTGTAGTTGTATCTGGTGGCAATGATCAGTTAGAAGCAAGTTAGAACTAATCACACATTTATCAACTAATCATACATTTACAAACTGAAATATCTAAACAATTAACTTGTTGATTATTGAACTTTAGAGATTGCTGTCTCCATTCCATATGCTGTTTTCAACAACTGGCACTAATGAAGACAAAACTTACAAAGCACAACTTTGGTAACTTATCATGTACAAATGGCGACATCATAACTGATTTTGATTTCTGAAATAAACAACAATCACATTCTATTATATTCACACTGTCAGATACACAGTCCGATTCAAACTGCTTAATAATTATACTTGATTGCTAGGATTATGGTGGTAATTCAATATGATATTCTGAGAGTTACAAATCAATCAACATATTCTGAGAAGTTTGTCTGCATCTCAAAACCAACCCGATCTGCACTTGTAAGTGTTTGTTCTGCAACTCAATCATCAATGAATCTGTTTGGGAATGTCTCTTTAAGTTTGACATCAATGACAAATTTCTAACATATAGGTGCACCTGAATGTGCTGGGTCAAATTCAAGTGATGAGTGATCAGAGTAAACATCTATGTGCATAAAGATCAGTTTTAACTTTTAAGTGGCAGAACTGTGATGCGGTGAACTTGGACTAATAAACGTATATTTTTCAAGTGACATAAGGATCTTTGAGGCATTCTTGGGAGGTAAGACAGGAACTATAAGTGATAAGGCTAGAGAAAAAGCACGCCTACCATTTTAGTGGTTGATGCAGCTTACTGTGCTTGGGAGCTAAGACAAGAACTATAAGTGAAAAAGATATAGGAAATGCATACATAGGAGTAAAATGTCCTTTTCTGTCGTAGATACAACCCAAATAGGTGCCTAATGTTTAAGAGCAGAGTTTAAGTGGCCGAATAAACCAAAGGGGTGCCTTGAAGTAAAATTGAGTGACAAAGATATACGGAGGGGGCACCTAGAAGGTTATGTCACTCTATTGGGTGGCAAAGATGCCTAAATCAGAGTCGTAATAAAAGTCACTTGAGTTACATACTACAAAAAGCATGCCAAATGCGCATACTATGTTTCATAAGTATGTCATGCCCCTGCCATGAAACATTCTGATACCATCCATAGAAAAAAAATAAAATAATAGGTGAATCTAGATAAATGTCAATGCTCAGAGCATTGTCTAATTTATAAGACTTCGCAATTTTCTGTGATTTAGATTAAAGGATTAATGTATAAAGCAGCTGTTTGCATGATTAATATAAATACTAATCGCCCAAGTCAGGCAATGCTCTAATTAAAGTCTATATTAGACAGCGATTAGCATGTTAAATGATTAACATAAATAAAACATCAAAAATCAGCAATTCCTTAATGAAGAGGCAACGAACAAGTATGATAGACATCACCTTTGGGAAGGGTGTGATTGTGGAAAGAGACATAACTCTTCATTACTATATGAAGGGTATATAAGGCAGATCGGTAGTTCAAGGAAGGCACTGAACCAGATCAGATCTTATATACATAGCCGGCATTCAGAAAACAGCTGATTTGTGATCTAGCAAGTAATTGGTATGCAAAGTGATTGAATATATATATTATTTAAAATATAATCTCTTATCTATCTTTAATCTAGTAATCAACGGGAATTGCTTATCTAATTAGACTCTTTAATTATTGATTTAATCTATTTATTTTCCTACAAACAATCCTGCATGGATTAGCAAGGAAGCATGTTAGGGAAAGGCAGTAAGATGGGTTCCCACAATAAGTAGACCACCCCATGTTGGATGGATGGTAGTTTTTGCCACTTGCGGGCCAAGGGGTGTTATACCACGCTCTTGGGCTTAATTATGATGAACAATTTTCGGGTACGCTATCGTGCTTTCCTCTCCAATCCATACGGTGGTTGGTTGTTGGAATTGAAACCAAAGAATAGAAGCAATCATGTATGGGTTAGTAAGGAGACATGATTGGGATAGGTTGTAGATGGGTTCCCCAATCTAAGTAGATCACCCCATGTTGGATGGACGGGAGTTCTTGCCACTTGTGGGCCAAGGGGTGTTATACCATGCCCTTGGGCTTAGTTGTGGCGAATGTTTTCTGGGCCAAGGCGTGTTATACCATGCCCTACCATGGTTGATTATTGGAAATGAAATAATAGATTAGATCCAAACAAGTGATTTTATTCAACTTAAATGCTTATTTACTTTTAAAAAGTTCTATAGCTATTACATGATTAAATTATAGAATACTATTTGTAAGCAAATTATGTTGTGGAATTATTACTTTGGGCAAAAATCAGGTATATCCCAATTAGGGGACATTCCAAAGTAACATGAGTAACTAGATAGTGGTTTGAGAGGTTTAAGTAACATGGACAAGCAATATAGGTGCCTAGATTGAGATGCATAACCTTATAAGTGACAATAGTAGCTTAAAGAGGCACTAAGCACAAGGTTAAGTGACATGGATGAATGAAATGGGTACCTAGGACACCAAAGGCACATTTCAAATGGAATGACTATAGGGTGTGCATGAGAGAAAGAGTAGAGTCTTTAGTGATAGAAAACATTGGTTGCATTCCTAAAGGAGGAAGAGCAAGGTCCAAGTGATAAACCCATGAAGAAGTTGTGCTTGGGAAGATGGTGACTGGTCTTTTAGTGGTAGTGATACATAAAATAGGTGCCTAGAGACACAATTCAGCTTCTTTTGATTTGTTGTGAAATGTGGGATAGGGATCACTCCAATTATGTTAAAACTATATAAAATAAAAACCAAAGATGCAATGTAGAGCTTTATATAGTTCTTAACACTAATCAGGCCATTGGTAAATGCATCCATTAAGTAATAATCTAATACAAATCTTGTTGACCAACTATAGCAAAAATAAGAAACAAATATAAACCAACTATATACACTAACCCAAATGTGTCACGTCTAGTTTTCAATAAATGTGTTTGAGGACCAAAAGCCCATTTCCTATTTTCTTTGAGCTAAGCTTGAGGAAGTCCTACCCCATAGATCTCAAATATTCTAAGTGTGAAGGTTTTATTGTTCAAATTTCTAAGGAATTTTCTTTGTCCTAGTTTACCCTCCCATAGTGCCTTTTCCTTGAAATCCTAACCATTTGTTGTAAGTTTTCTTTTGGTGCTAGAATTTTGGCCTTCTCCTTACTTAGGTA
This sequence comes from Cryptomeria japonica, assembly GCF_030272615.1. Taxonomy (NCBI): domain Eukaryota; kingdom Viridiplantae; phylum Streptophyta; class Pinopsida; order Cupressales; family Cupressaceae; genus Cryptomeria; species Cryptomeria japonica. Next base: position 262,460,002 of record NC_081405.1, on the reverse strand, counting down.
CCTCATAAGGATCATCCTCGAATCCCAACCCTTGATTAAATATTTTCACATACTTTATTAGACTTTCGACCTTGCTTTTACTTAAGCTTGAATATTGTTGCTTCCTTTATACATCTTTTTGGAATTCGATCTTTTCTCATTCCCTTACCCAAGTACTTCATCTTGAGCATCCCTAAACCCCAACACTTGATAAAATCCTGTCATACATTCTATCAGAGTTGGAGGTGCAAGCATACCCTTAATTTGGTATGAGGTATGAGTCATCCTTGAACCTTGATCCCTAACACTTTCCACTATCCTATATCATTGGTATTGTGAGTTTAGACTTCCCTTCATTGGCATACCTTAAGGGATGATTTCTTTGGTACTTTTGAACCTTGATCTTCAATGGTGCTAGAGTCATGAATATTCTGAACTTTAGAACTTTGAAACTCGTGTTTGCATTGTTTACTCCTATCTACCTCCTTGCACGACCCAGGATGTCATTATTGACAAATTTGATGTTGCATCTACTCTAGAGGGGTTTTGGTGTCCAGAAGTAATTGTTTATCTCAAGGGTGTGGATTCACTTGTACTACGAACAATGAAAAAAGATCAAGATTTCTATGCAACCATTAATGCAATGGGTAGGGTTTGAAGCCTCAATCTTCCTCACACCATCTCTAGTTTGCCGTTTTGGGGGATTTCATAGCTGCAATTTTATACAAAAGGATTTCCTCTCACCACTAGGTACTTTTGCACATTCAAGGGAGGTGATTTCTATGTAAGGGTATTAAAGATAATGACGTCAAGTGCATGGTGACCCTTGAAGAGCACACAAAAAATATTGAGAGGGGGGGGGGGTGGTGAATTAGTATTTTGAAAACTTTTAAAATCATGAAACTTCATAAAACATAGAGAGAGTAGACATTGCAACACAGACACCAATTTTCTCATGGAAAACCCTTTCAAGTAAAATACCACGACACACAAAGCTTTCTTTAACAAATGGGCTCCAGTCTTTTTTTTTTCCCTAAAAATTGTCTGAATTCTTTTTGGAAGTTTTTTGAACAATTTTCTAATATAAAAATTGTGGGATTTAAATTCGAGGGTTTTTTCTTTTGGCAAAATTCCATGATTTCTCTACAAATCGAGATTTTATTTTTTTTGGTTTTTTCGTGGGCGTCATTTCTGCTAAATTGGGACACCTCTGCTAGCACTGTTTTTTGAAAAGAAATCATGGGTTTTTTCACGTTGGTTCAGCATGCGATGGCACTGCAGGCCTTTCTTTGCCACAACTAGGGTTTCATGGGATTTCTGATTACTTTTTGCACAATGACTTCTACGACTACTGTTTTTTTTTTCAGAAGTTTTTTTGCAGGTTCTAAATGCCTAGGGTTCTTACCGGCTTTGTTGTTTGAGAATCAAAGATGTTTAAGGTTTTTTAAATTGTTTCCTAATATTTTTAGTTAAGCTGCAATTTACCTCTTTTTCTGTGACTTCAAATAGCGGGAGGGATGGTGTCATTAATCAACTTCAATTTGGAAGGCAGTTAGCGCTTCAACAACAAAAAAGATAACACCTGGAAATAGTGGATGCTCACTATCTTCAAGTACAAGTGTCTTGACTAGATTGTTCTTGGTTCATCCCACAATTGTAGGTAAAGACTAGGACAAGTTTGATGAGCATAATTATGAAGGAGTTATGTTGCTCAAGTTATTTGTCACCGATGAGATGCTTCCAGAAGTGCCATTTGGCAAGACTGCTGGAGTAATTTGGACTCACTTGAAGGATTTGCATGAGACGTTGGATAAAGGCAGAGCATTCTTCCTTAAAAATATGTTGTTCTTGATAATGATGAATGACAAGATGTCTTTGCAAGATTGTTTAATGAAGATTATTTAAGGATTTGATGTTGATTTGAAGTTTGATAAATTGTTCAACAAGCTCTTGCAATAGGACAGGTGGAAGAAGCAGTTTGGTAGCAACAGTGATACAGTAAGTGTGGAACAAGCTTTTACTTTGATACTTTCAAGAATTTGAATAATATCACATATAAGTATTGTGGTGAGCTTGGCCATTTGAAGAAGCATTGCAGAAAGCGGTTGGCTGATCAATTTTCCAACTAGGGAGGGTCTCAATAGAGGGCTTATGTTGCTGCAGATTATTCAAAACAGCAAGAGTCTGCCTTCTATGCAATCATGGCCAAACGACCAGCAGATCATGCAAAGTCTTTAGCATGATAGATTGATTTTGGAGCATTTGACATTTTACATAGAGGAGAGATTGGTTCATAGAGTATAAGGCTTGCTCAAATTATGTTATCTTTGGTGGTGGTGAAGAGTACATAGTTGTTGGCAAAGGCAATGTTCATATTACTTCTGGTGAGAGAAATCTCGTTTTTCTCAATGTATACTATGTTCTAGGGATGGAGCTCAATTTGCTCTTAGTCAAATTATGTGCCGCTATCCCAAGTTGGATGTCATCTTCAGTGCACATAAGTGTCATGATGTTGACAAGGAGTCCAAGAGAATCATTGCAGCTTGCATCAAAGCTTATCGGTTGGTTGATACTACAGAATCTCAAGAACATTCAATTGATGCAAAGAGTTCATCTTCCATCAGTATTCTTTGGCATCAACGTTATGGGGATCTCAACCTATCTTATCTCTTAGTTGGCTCGAGAAAATATGGTAATAGGCTTTCTTAAGATTCAGCAGCAGACACACGATGCATGTGGAGCTTGCCAAGTAGGGAAGAAACATCGAACTCCATTTTCAGAAGGACAAGCTTGGAGAGCATTGAAGGTCCTTCAACTGGTTCATGCAAATGTTTGTGGACCAATGAATACTGCATTAGTCATTGGTGCCATGTGATATCCCCTTTTTGTTGACATCAGATATTCAATGGGATTAGCCTATTATTGACCCTCGTAGGCTAATAAGATTGAATAGAGGGTCCTTCGAGGAATGCAACTTCTCCAGTGGTTAGAGTTTTGTAGGTTTGGCTTTCGTTCGGCTTCATTTGGACTCCGTATGCATTGCTTACTATTTATAGTAAGTCAGAGATGTTAGAAATGGACCCCTGCTATTTTTAGTAAAGGGGTATGGTCATATGCAGCTTCATCATGTCAGCTCCCAGTTCAGACGACGTTCAAAAAGGATGAGTAATAATGGAGATATTAATGTTTATTTAGTTTAAATAAACATTAATGGTTCTGAGCTTATATTATTAAGTTACAATATAAAGTTTATATTATAACTTAAGTGAGGGTCGAGGTATCATAAGTTGGGGCCATTGGAATTAATTAATTAGAACTCTCAAATCAAGGTAATTATTAAATGATAAAGTGCATCTAATTTTATTATCATTTAATATCATTTAATGAGCAAAGGAGAAATCGAACTTGTGAGGGAAATATATATATTGTCTTGAAGAACTCGAACCTCATTGTGAATTATGCATTTTGACACTTGAAGAATTTTAGCGAGGAAGAAGCCAAGGGTTTCGAATTTCCAGGCCATTGGAGAACATGATACTCTTCAATGTGGCAGCTGCTGTGAAGTGGTGAAATATCCACTGAATTGTGGCATTCCGGAGAGCTTCATCCAGGAGTTCTATTTGTGCTTAAAGTTGGAGAATTTTATCAAGAGTTTGAAGGGGTTTAAAGATTGATCAATTAGAGACTTGTGGCTTCTACCTGGCAGCCATTAAAGAGCAGATTGCAGGCTTTCATCAGCTGCTACAGTACTCATGAATAGTGACACTACAGTATCCGTGAATAGTAAATCGATACAGTATCCATGAATAGTAAATCGCTACAGTACTAATGCATTTTAGAAGAGTTAATCTACAAAAATTCAAAGGGGTTTGAAGAGCGATTTTCAGATTGTTGGAGGCTACATTTATTGCTGTTAGTACCACTCATTGGCACGTGGGAATTACATGTATGTATGACAAGTGTTTGTGTTAATTACAATCTGCTGTAAGTGCATTTTGGTCTCTTAGAATGCATGGCAAATGTTCGTAGAAATGTCTAACAGCTGTAGATGCATATTTCATACGATTTCAGTCACACATTGTCATTGAAAGGTTAGTGGTAGGTGTTACATTGCATTCTCATTTAACTTCAGACTTTGATATATGTCCTTTTGAGTTCAATGAATGCATATTCTCATATCTTAAATCAGAATATCAAAAAGAAACCACAATCAGCAAGTACAGATGTTTCATGACAAGTGTTTGACAATATTCCTTGAGCATTTAAATCAGAAATTTTCAATCAGATTTGGCGAGGGATATTACATGCCAGGTATTTTCTCTTGTTTGTTGATGATTTCTGTAGGAAAATGTGGATGTTTTTCCTCAAAGCAAAATCAAATGTGTTTGATGAATTTCAGAATATTAAAGCATTAGTTGAATAAGAATGAGAATGTCCAATCATCACTCTTAGGCTAGATAATTGGGGTGAATTCTGTTCCAACGAATTCTTCGACTTTTGTTCTATACATGGTATTGAACGTCAGCTTACTACACCCTATACCCCTCAATAAAATGGTGTAGTTGAGAGGAGGAGCCGTACTATTACGGAAATGGATCGATGTATGTTGGAGTATAGGAGTGTTTCAAAAAAGTTCTGGGCTGAGGCAGTTTACACTACAACATACCTTCTTAACAAGTCTCCCACACAGGCTATCAAGAAGATGACCCCAGAAGAAGCTTGGTCTGGGAGGAAACTAAGAATCAACCATCTCAAGGCTTTTGGTTCTACTGCATACGTTTGGATTCCATATGCTAAGAGAACCAATCTGGATTCCAAAAGTTAGAAGTTGATGCTTATAGGATACAATGACAATCATAAGGCCTATCGGATGATAGATGTGGACATTGATCATCTAACATTCAGTAGGGATGTATTTGATGAAGAAGGTGGGCCTTTTCAACTCTCTTCCAACATCAAGAGTCCTAAAGGTTTGGGTGTTCGACTTCCATTAGCTCCAGTTAGAGGGGGAATTTGGACGATCCTGACCTTGTGGAATCTCCTAGGTAAGTACCCATTCCAGAAGATTTTCCTTAGGACAACTTGGATCAACATCTAGATGATTTTATTCTAGGCAACCCAAGTCATGGTGATCATCCTGATTTGGAAGAAGATGCATCTACCGTGTGGCCTAAGTGGTGGAAAAACTCATTGGTGATGTTCGGGATAATGAATTGGTTGAGGGTAGATCGTGCAAAGGCAAGAGTAAGCAAAGTACAATTAACTTTGCTCTTACGACCAACATTCAAAATGTTTATGAGCCCCAAGATTGTTCAGAGGCGAAGGGTAAACCTGAATGGGAAAAGGCTATGGAATCCAAACATCATAGTTTTTTGAAGAACAATATTTGGTTTCTTTTAGATCTTCCACAAGGGAGGAAACCCATTGGCTGCAAATGGGTGTACAAAGTCATGTACAAAGCTGATGGAACACTTGAGAAATACAAAGTATTGTTGGTAGCTAAAGGATTCTTGCAAAGAGAAAGCATACACTGAGGAGACCTTTGCTTCGACAACAAAGATGAGCACCATCCATCTTGTTCTAGCCATTGTTGCACATTTTGGTTGGAACATCCATCAAATGGATGTGAACAATGCCTTCCTCAATGGAAATTTGGAGGAAGAAGTATACATGACGTAGTCCCAAGGTTTTTAGGTTGCAGGATAAGAGCATCAGGTATGCAGACTAGTGAAGTCTATGGCCTAAAGCAGGCCCCCAAGGCTTGGTACATAAAGATTGAGAAGTATTTGGATGCATAGGGCTTTCAGAGAGTCTTTCAGATCCCAATTTATATGTCAAAAGTACTGGTAGTGATATCATTCTTCTTGTCAGCTATGTGGATGATATTATCATTAGTGGTAGTGGGGCACATTTGCTTGAGCAAATCAAATTGAATTTGTGTCAGGCTTTTGCTATGACAGATTTAGGCATCCTGCATTATTGTCTAGGTGTAGAAGTTTGGCAAACAGGTGGTAGTATTTTCATTTTTTAGTCTTAATATGCCGGGAGTTTGCTAGACAAGTTCAGAATGACAAATCGTCTACACCTATGGTCAGGGTTGAAACTTTGAGCCAAATCAGACTCACCAGTGCTCAATGAGTTAGCTTTCAGGCAACTAGCAGGCAGCCTCATGCCACTAGACCTGATTTAAGTTATGCCATGAGTTACATTTCTCATTTCATGACAGCCCCTAAGGTGGAACATTGGGTTTTAACGAAGCGAGTACTTAGATATGTGAAAGGGACGTCTAACTTTAGTATTTTGTATAGCAAAAGCAAACATCCTCAATTGTTTGGTTTCACAGATTTAGATTGGGCAGGTTCTGTTGATGATGGGAAGTTTACTTCTAGACATGTTTTCAGTCTTGGTACAAGGTACGGGTGCAGTCACATGGACCAATAAGAAGTAACAGGCAGTAGCTCTTTCCTCAACAAAAGCAGAGTATCAGGGACTTGTCAAAGCAACATGTGAGGTAGTATGGCTTCGGAGGATGCTTTCTGTTTGAAAATGTCTCAAGCAAGGTCTTCACCCTTGTTTTGTGAGAACCATGTTGTGCTAAAGCTTTTAAAAAATCTAGTCTTCTACGAGCATACAAAACATGTTGAGCTTCAATGTCACTTCATACGACAACTTGTTGAAGATGGATCAGTGGTGTTGTAGTATGTTCCAACTAAGGATTAAACTGCAAACATTCTTATCAAGTCCTTGAGTCTGGACAAATTTGTAAAATTCATGGGCAAACTTGGTTTAGTTACTAGAATGACCATAAAGGGAGGGTATTAAAGTAACATTGTTATATTTAGCTTATAATGGTCATTTAAGTTTAGTTAGTTTTTAATAACTTTGTTTGTTTCTTTTAGTTTAGTTTGATTTGCTAAGTTGATGATTGTTTCCTTTATAGAAACATCGTTTGTAATCTCTTATTTCACTCCATTGTAATATATCGATTATATGGGTCTTTTGTACACCTAGACTTGCCTCAACTTTTCTTTCTTATTCTGGATCTACTTATTGTCTTAGAAATTTAGGATTGCCCTCTAATAGAATTGTTGTAATATTTTCAAGCATTTCATTTTGCTCCTCTGGTTGTTTCTTTTCTCCAGTTAGCATGTTTTTGAAATATCTCATCTGTTTAAATTTTTTTATTGTCTTCTACAATTTTCTTTTTTAAAGTCCTTAGCTTGCTTATTTTGTATTTTGTTTTCTCAGGCAGTTGTTGATAAATGAAAGAGTTGGTGTTTTTATCTCCCTGTTTCAACTATTTTACTCTTGGCATTTTGTTTCTAAAATGGTTCTTGTATTCTTAGTACTCTTCAGAGCATCTTCATATTTTCTTTGTTGTTTTTATTGCAGCATCTTTTTGAACTACTTTCATTTCTTTATTCAACATCTTTTTTTCAAAGATGTTGCTAATTTTTTGTTCCATTATTTGACCACCTTCGCCATATGTGTAAGCCTTTTGTGTCAATTTATGTTTTTTTGGTCCCTTCATTAGAATATTGCTTTTCTTAGTTTTTTTCAATCTACTTATTATAGTAGAAATTCATCATCCTTTTTTGATAGAATTGTTTGAAAAATTTCAACATTTGATCTAGTTGGTTATTTTTCTCCTTTCACTAACAAGTTTCTGAAATACTTCAAAGCTTCTTTTTATTAGAATATTAAAATGTTCTTTAATGGTCATCTTAGTCATCTTAGTTGTTTTAGGTAGTTTCCTTTTCTGTCTTTAGTTCATGATTGTTTCCTTTAGAAACATCGTCTTTGTAAATCTATTTAAGGAGACTTTGTTTCCATTGTTTAATAGAACGTCAAGTTATCGTTTCATGGTATCAGAGTGGGTCGATGGGATTCTTTAAGATTTGGCAAATTTTTTGATAAAAATTTGTGGAGGCGTTACGTGGAATTTTTTCGATTTATTTTTTTATGAAAAAAAAATCACCGGTGGTTTGATTTGTAGATTTTCGAGGGTTTTCGTGGGTCTGTAATTCGCGTGTCTTCTCGCGTGAGATCCAACGTTTGTGTTTTTGTGGCCCATGCACAATTTCTTTCAGTGTTTTTTCGGGGTTTTCTGTTCATGTTAGCGTTTTTTTCCGTGCTTGTTTTTTTTTTCACAGTGGGGTTTCGTTGACATTTTCGGGCGTTTATGTTTTCTCCCACATGGTGCGTTTGTGTTTTGAGGTTGCGTGAGTAGCGCAAAGTTGTATTATTCTTGTGTGATTTTTTTTTCATGCATCTGAGTTTTTGGGTGGCAGGTGTTTTGTGATTCTCACGTTTGATTGCATGGGTTGTGACTTTTTTTTCGGCGAATATCATTTTCGTGCTTTCGCCGATGAGGGTTTTGTTTCAAGACCCACACGCGGATCTTTGTGTTTCCTGACTTGCGCGACTGGGTTTTTTGTTCTCTGCACACAACACCACCTTTGTGCCTTCTTTCTGTGGTGTGGCCTCTAGCCCTCTTTTTGTTGATCGTGATTTTTTGGGCGAACAAACAACTTCACGACCATGGTTTTTATAGTTTTTGGATAAAACTATGTTTTTTTTGTTTCAGTATCATTGCGGCTAGGGTTTTTAAACCCTTCGGTGAAGTCGTGACCAACGACCTTGGGTTTCTCGGGTTTTAAATTTTTTTTGTCCACAAAAAATTATTGGTGGTTTTATTTTTATTTGTATTTTTTTGCTTTAAAAAAAAATTACTTGTTGGGTTTATAATTTTTATCCTAAAAAAATTATTCAGTTTGGTTTATAATTTTCTAAAAAATTATTGTGGGTTTTGTGTGATTTTTTGCCTTAAAAATCGTTTTGAAAAAGGGTTTTATTGTTTTCTCCTCGAAAACAAAGTTTTGTATTTTAATCCGTGTCTCGGATTGTGTCGTTAGTTTTGATTGATTTTCACCTCAAAAATCGTGTTCGGTTTTGATCAATTTTTCTCCTCAAAAATCGTGTTTGGTCATTTGTGAGTCTTGATGTTTGTGTGGGATTTTGGGCTTTGCCTAATTTTATCCTCAAAAATCATGGGTATAGGTGTTCCTGTCTTAGGGTTTTTAACTTTGTTTTTTGGTTTGAAAAAACGATGCTTTGTTATCTTCAGTTTTTGGGTTTGGTGATTTTTCCCTCAAAATTCGTGGCTTCTTCTAGTCTGTTTTGGGGCATCGTGCTCATTTGCAAAAGTTTGTGGCTGTTTTTTTGAAGTAGTGGAGGGTTAGCCGATTTTTCCTCAAAATTGTGGTTTTGGTTTATGTGGCTGTTCTTGGTGCCTTTGGCTATAGGGAGGGACAGCTTTGTTACCCAATGTCAGGTTGGATGATTTGTGGTGATAACCAAAAGTTTTGCAGATTTTAGGAGAGTCAGTGGTAGGCTCTTATCACAGAGCATTCTGAGAAGAAGGCGGTAGCCTTCTCCTTTTTTCTCTCAGTAGTTAGAACGATGACCATCAAGGGAGGGTATTAGAATATTGTAACGTTTCTTTAATGGTCATCTTAGTCATCTTAGTTGTTTTACGTAGTTTCCTTTTTTGTCTTTAGTTCATGATTGTTTCATTTAGTCTCCATTGTTTAATACAACATCGAATTATCATTTCACTTTTTTGATTTATTTATTGCCATCAATGATCTTTGCTCTAATCTTTGTATTACTATTTTTCTTATAACATTTTACTTTTGACTTATGCTTTTAATATTTTAATTTCATTCTTAACACCCTTGGGAGCTTCTCTATATTTTTTTCTCTTTTTGCTGAATGTCTCATTTATTTGTTCTCCATTATGTCCTTCTGAACTACTGCCATTACTTTATTCAACTATTGTTGTTAAAAGATATTGCCATTTTTTTTCTCTATTAACTGGCCTTCATCATATTCTTAAGCTCTCATGTCAATCTATTGTGCCATTTACTTTCCACCATTCTGTTTACTTATCTTCTATATTCGGGTCTTGGGTTTGCTTTATCTTGAGTTTAAATGGGTACTTGTTGGTTTTTTGTTGTCTTGAATGTTTAGAGAGATATTGGCCAGTGGTATGATCCTAATTTAATGAGAATATATGATTCTATCTTCTTGCCCAGTACCAACCATTTTTGACTTATAGGAACTTGTCTAACTTGTCTGATATAAATTGGTTCTCCAGTTTGCTACTGCTCCAATTGAATTGCAGTTCTTTGGGTTCCACATCCCAAACACTCAGTTCATTGCAAAAAGAATTGAAATATGTCATAGATTTAAGATTTTCCTAAAAGGTTATCTCTTCCTTTGCTTCTCAGTTGGTTTTGATTTTTTATACAACCTTACAATTTTATCTTCATACTTTGGTCAAATGTCTCTTCATTATTTCTAAAATTGTTTTGCATTGGTCCATATACAAGTGATGATAAAATTTAAAAGTTTTGAAGCATATCCTTATTAGATTATATTCTGGAATTGTGCTTGACACCTTTGAAATTTTCAAAATTGTACATGATCAAACCTCTCATTGGGCATTCCGTTTGTAGTTATATCTTATTTGCTCTTTATCCTAAATTTTATTGATTTATTGAAGAAGCATGATAGGATTGTCTGGAATTTCACCTCCAATGTAGTATCCTTTCACTTTATTTGTTTTTAACCGTGTTTCTGTGTTCCTTTTCATTCCTTTGGTCTTCCTCCCTATTCCTGCTATTACCTTCATATTTGGTAGTGTCTTTTTCTGGTGTGTGTTGCACCTATGATTTTTGCTCTTGAGATTCAATTGGTTTGACTCTTGTGGCCCCATCTCTTTCTCTAGCTTACAATTTTTTTGATTTTGTTTTAAAGTTTGAACTTTTCTCTATTTTCTAGGGCAGCTCATTCCTTATTCTTTTTCCCTCCTTTTTTAGAAATCGGGTTTCCAAAACCACTTTTCCATTTTCGTTCTTTTCACCTAGTTATTCTTTTATCTTGTTTGACTGAGGGATCAATATCCTTTTCTTATCTGCATTTCCTTTTATTGTGAGACCTATTCCTGGCATATTTTGATATTCTTGACTGTTGGTAATAAGCCACACCCAGACCAACGATGCGCTGGCCAAATAGGGGCCAGTAGCTCAGTTGGTAGAACACTTATGCAACAAATGGAATGTCCTAGCTTCGGGTCCTAGCTGATCCATATGAGTTGTCGCTCAACATGTGGTATCAAAGCCAGGCTAGGAGCCCCAAGCCCTTGGAGTGTGGCTTAAAGCGAGGCGTTGGAAATAAGCCACACTTGGATGATGAGTTGGCCAAAGAGGGCTGGTGGCTCAGTTGGTAGAGCACTCCAGCAGCAAATAGAAGGTCTTAGGTTCTAGTTGTAGCTGGTCCATATGAGCTGTAGCTTAACATTGAAACTGTTATTTTCTAGATTTTTTCAGTATTGCAGGTCTCATCTCCCCTTGTTTGCAATTTGCTTTGATTTTCGCCACACTGCTATATTTCATTGACTGATGTCTAGTGTGTGGGCACTGCCTTCCTAATTATTGGTTGGGTTGTTTTTTTTAAATTCCTTTTTGGTATTTGCAAAAATATTCTCCTTTAGTGCCGAAAATTCAGTATCATTTCTTTCATAATTTCTTTTTTGATAGTGTTCAGGAGCCCATATCTTTCTATTTTCCATCCATTGGATGCTTTACTATTCCTGCTGCTATGGAAACTGTTTTTTTTTTCTCCTATTATTCTTCTGAATATTCCTCCCCAAGGCTTTCACTGTTGCGAGCTTGACATTTGAGTATATAATCTTTTTCTAACCACTAAATGTCACATTAGCTTATACTAGAGTATATAATCTTCCTTAACATTGGTGTGATAATTAGAGTGCTATAAATATCTCTAGAAATAGTTGGAACATCAAGACACCAAGCACAGTGAAATGTATATGCATCACATTTGACAGTTGATTTGTTGTTGCATCATCAATCTTTATTATTATTGCACATAGTTGCAAATTGAAAATATCTTCACTTCACCCCTAAAGCTAAGTATGCTCATCTTTACTAGGGTTGAAGGAAGTTGTCCTTGGGAAGGGAAATTCCTAAGCTCTCCTTCCTTCTCCATTGAATTCATTGAACATGGGCACCTTATTACACCTTGGGGTTCAGACCTGTTTTTCAGTTTTAAGACTAATTTTTTGTATAGCACTGTGTAAGTTTCACTTAAGGTGGGGTATCAGTGTGGTCACATAGCCAACTTACCTAGGTTATTTAGTTATATACGTATGTTCTAAGTTAGATTAATTGGTTATTTTCCTTTTTATGAAATTAGGAAATTAGAAAAAGTAAACTGCTGAACAAAGCTGGTGATCACATTCAGCTTTCATTTTGATGAATCACATTTAAGTGTCAATCAGGTTTATTTCTAGGGTTAGATTAGAAATCTGTAAAGCAAGGCTTCCTCTTCAGAATTTCATGAAGTGAGGAGGAAGACGCAACCAGATAGTGTAATTTCACCAGGAAAGCAGCTACAAGATAGTGTCAATATAGTAAGGATGTTCTGACAAATTGTATACTATTTTAAATGATTTGTGCTGTATACTGTTTTCTTGTTTAGTTATATTTTTGTCTATGACTGTTGTTTATATCCTTACATAATCTCAATTTAGAATTTGGCTACAAGATAAACAAAAAGATGTAGAAAATTTATCATCTTAATTTGTTATACTGGAAAGAGATATAAAGTTCAGGCAGCAACATACCTATACTTCTAGAGTGAGGTTAACCACAAATGGCATAGATCACAAAAGAGGGTAGATAATTTCCATGTTCACAAACCATTAGGAGAGCTAGATAATATGATCAGGTCATCTGCAAAGGAGCATGTTGAGAAAGATATGGTGCTGGGTGCTACTTTCATCCTTATTTGTGGTCTTTGTAGATTTCAAATGAAGTCTGAATCTGTGGACACCATAATCTGATAAGAATGCCAAATCTTTAAGATTAGAAGCGTTCTAAACTGTTTGGGAGTGGCCATCAGTGTTTCGTGAAGCCTCATGACATTTATAAGCAAATGCTTGAACATACCGATGTCACATATATTAAAATAATTAATATTATAGTTTTTCTATAACAGTCATTTTAGTTGGTTTAGTAGCTTTCCGTTTTTGTTGTTTATGATTGTTTTTTTTAGAAACAATGTCTTGTAATCTTTTATAAATAGAGCCTTTCGTCTCTATTGTATACATTGAAATATCATTTCATGGAATCAAAGCTTAGGTTGTTTTTTAGCGATTTTTTTTAGGAAAATAATTCGTGGGGTTTCTGATTTTTTTCTTCCACAAAAAATCATGGAAGGGTTTTTTGATTTTTTCCATAAAAGTTGCGGAGGATTTTGCATGATTTTCCTAAATATCATGCTCGTTAGTGTTTTCCATTTTTGATAATACATTGAAATATCATTTCATGGTATCAAATCTTAAGTTCAAATTTGTGGGTTTTTTGATTTTTCCCATAAAAATCACAAATGATTTTGCATGATTTACCTAAATATTATGGTTGTTAGTGTTTTCCATTTTTGATGAACCAAAATTAAGGTTTTTGCTCTTTTTTTTCACAAAATTGTGTGTGATCTCAGCATCACATCAGGAGTTTGACAATTTTTTCCACAAAAATCATGGTTTCTTGCAGTTGTTTTGGGTCGCATCTAGCTTTACTGGGGCGAACAGTGTTCATTTTGAAAAGTTTTTGACGATTTTTCCTGGAAACCATGGTTTCAATTTGAGAAGCCACTCTCGGTGTCTTTGGCTACAGGGACGGTTAGCTTTGTTACCCAACATCAGGTTGGAAGGATTGTGGTTAATCTTTGTCAGATCCAGAAGTTCTGCAGATTCAGGGAGGGTCTCAGCAGTGTTTTGAAGAGAAGGGGATGGCCTTCTATGCATTCGTGACATATTATGACAAGTCTTTTGTAGGGTAGTTAAAATGATGACCATTAAGCGAGGGTATTAAAATAATATTATAATGTTTCTATAATGGTCATCTTAGTTGGTTTAGTAACTTTCCGTTTCTGTTGTTTACGGTTGTTTCTTTGTAGAAACATCGTCTTGTAATCTTTTATAAATAGAGCCTTTCGTCTCTATTGTATACATTGAAATATCATTTCAACATAGTTTCCTTTCATCCTTGCACATACCAGTGTGAGAAGAGTGTAGATTATTTCCATTTTTAGAAACCATTTGGAGAGGAAGATGAAATTATTACATCATCTGCAAAGGAACATGTTCAGAAAGACGTGATGCTGAATACTGCTTTTATCCTCATTTGGAGTCCCTTATAGATTCCAAAGAAATGAAGCTTTGGGCATCATTATTTGATGAGTATATGAACCCTGGAAGGATAGAACTGCTTCAATCTGTTTGAAAGTGGCCATCAGTGTTTCGTGAAGCTTCATGACATTTGTAAGCAGATGTTTGAACATACCAATGTCACATAGTCTCTTATATAGGGAGTGTGATAAATAAAATGGCCTTTCTTAAGTACCCATAGCAGCAATAGATCTTCAAGGATCTCTGCCTGGTATACTCAATAATAGATAATATATTAATCATGTTGTCTATTTTCCAATAGTCCATTTTGAGGCCTGCCTGAACTGTGGTTCTGACCCACCTCTATTCAAGAGCTCAGACATACATGTCAAGAACATTTCATTAGAATTTGGCAACAATGTGCAAAATCGTAATTAGTTTTGTAGTTACAATGTTCAGAATTGTCTCCTGATTCACCAATAGAATTAATAATTTTTGTGGGAGCTTTTTAAGTTTTTTCATAAGAGATTGCGATCCTAATGGTTTTTCCTGTTGTAATGTCCAGTACCAAGTACCTTATCCTTTTAATTTGACAAGTGTTGCCATGAAGTGGCTTTCAAATGTCATAAAATAAAATTGTCATTTCTAATTTTGAGTTGGATTAACAAAGGGCTTATTTAAGACAATTCCAATGGCACATCTAATGAGAATCTGCTTGCATTGGCTATCAATGAGAACTGGACTACTTATTCTTAAGTTGTTTTGTTCAGCTCAATATTATTTTTTGTTTTGAATGTATTCTCATAAAGTGAAAATCATTGCTCTAAAGAGCACTGGTGTGTTAAATGTGTTTTGATAATCATGTATCATAATGGCATTTTGAATTTGGTTTCTAAGTTCTAGCTAACCACACAGGTCCTGCCTTTCACCATTACAAGAATCATGAAACATCTGCTTCTGCAGGTTACATATTCTCGCCTTTTCTTTGTACTAGTAACAACTAGTTTTGCAGGATTTACCTCATCTCATGTGCCTTGTGCAGTTGGTATTTGAACTCTTTCTATGCATGACAAGCATTACTTCATTTTATTGAATATTAGAAATATGCAAATACACCACCTTTGTGCAGCTGGGACAATAGCTCTGTGAAGGGGTCTGTTTCTGTGAAATAGGATGCACAGCTAAGATACAGTTAGAAACAAAGGAACAAAAATATATAAAAACATAAAAAATCAAGAAAAACATGAACAATGGAGTGTTTAAATATGATTCAAGAGGGAACAAGTCTCTTAGAGTAGAGAGATTCATCATATATGACACAGATGAGATAACAAAATGGTACCATGATTTTATGGATCTTGCTCAAGAATAAGCAAAAGTTCTGTGATGTAATTAATCTCTATACTTACCAGTTTCAGATGCATTTAATTTTATTGAATGCTGGAAATATGTAAAAAGTAAATACATCACCTGCATATGGCTGGAACATATCTCTCTTAAGGGGCATGTTTCCACAAAAAGAGGGAATGCTCAGCCAATTTAAAGGTGCACACAAAGTGACAAAAAATTGGAAAAATTAAGAAGTAGAAAATCATGAATATTGAAGTGTGAAAATAAAAATGGTGAATGGAACTTGAATTTAGAGGAAAGGCATTCATCATATACTCTTGGGCTGATGAAATGGGTTCATAATTTTATGATTCCATAGATCTTGGTCATGATCTCTGTAGCAGTTTGAAATGTACCATTCTTTCAAATTTAGCATTGGATGGCGATTTCACAAGGACAAAGTTATTATCTTGCTATAGTTACAGGACAGAAATATCTAAGTTTATTAACATGAAGACAGCTTTTCATAAACTTATCCTTAAGTTTAACTCAGCATGAAGCTTTTTATGGTATCCTTGGAAAAAATATGAGATCACAGTTATTGTGTGACAGACAGCATCTTAGCATTTTACCCTGCTTGACAGGCATAAGAGATTGAAGAAGAGGAGATCAATCCACAGGAGAAAAAGGAGACAAGCCAATCAGGCAGTTGAAAAGAGACAGAAGCAGTGCTAATCGATGGAAAACATGGGGAGTAGAATCAGTGGGGGAATATAAGGAGAAGCTCGAGAAGAAAACAGAAGCTCTAAAAGTATTTTCATTGTTTAAAAATTAATTATCAGTTGCTCTTATTATTTTTATATGTATATTTGAAAGAATACAAAACGTCACAGATTAACACCTATTAGCAGAATTTTGAGGTCTCCATCAGGTGGTCCATACTTTTACCCTGCATACCCCTGCAACCTTGAACACCTGTAAGCTTGACAAAAATTAAAGACATTGTAAGATTTGTAGTTAATACAATCTTAGAATTTTGTTATTGCCAGATTTGTACTTGTAATATGCATACCCTGACATGATCAAACCCTTGTAACGTTGAACGAAATCATAGACATTGCAACATTTGTAATTAAAATATTATTAAATTTATTATTGACGTTTGATATTAGGATTGAGTTCTTAACTCACAATGCTTGGGTTTCTCATTCTATTTCTGATCCTCTGTAATATTTCTAAGCTTCTTGCTTGGTAGAGCTTTTTGTTTATGTTTTTTTCCTGCTACATGATCCATTTTATGGCTTGTGTTAAGTTTAAGAAGGTATTCACATCTGCATTTGAGACAAGTTTTAACTTTCTTCATGCCAGTGTTCTGTAAATGTGATCTACATGTAATTTCCCCCCGTTTATGATGCTTTTGGATTTAAACCACGGATAAAACTCTTTTGTTAAGTCAACTTTTCTGTTATGTTTTTATAGTGGGTACTTAAAATCGCCAATGAATTTGAAATTTAAAGTTTATTTAATGGTAGATTTTTTTTGTGTTTTCTGATAATTGGAATTGATGTGCCTGTTCATTTCCATTGGCATAGAAGAAGCTAATGGAACTATGCTTTTGGTTGTTTTCTTATGATAGGAACTGATGAATTTGTGCATTACCATTAGCACAGAAGGAGCTCATGAAAAATATTTTTTGGCTATATTGTATCATTTCATTTTGATAACTCGTCTGGACTATGTTGTAAAAGTAAAATGTAATGCTGGGAATTGCTTACTTTATTTCTGAAATCAGAAAATGTTGAACATTTGCTTATGTTATACTATAAAAGTTTAGCTGTAAGCTAATGAATCTGCTGGATGCATTTGTAGGATAGGAGAATCTTGAAACAGACCCAGCGGTTGGTAGCATTCTACTTTCTCTACGATGTGTATTGCAGGGAGCAGTTATGTGCAAATCCATTTTTGTCTTTTCTTCTTGATGTAAGTATCACTAATCACATATATTGTTAGCTAAGATAACCTTTTTCATGTTGTATTTAGAATTATAAGGAAGGAAATCCTATATGATGACATGATAGTGAAAGTTTTCACTGGCAATTGATAATGACATTGGGACTAATGAATGAAGGAAACTCAATAAATTGAACAAAACTGTATAACTAGAAATATCATTGGCCATGCAGATGTGTCCGTGAGGGCAAAGCACACTTTTGGGACATTTCAGAGGTGGGGGTTCATAACATGAGGTCTGCCCACCTCTCCTCCTTCCTCTCCCCCTTTTTGGACAAAAGTTGGAATGTCCCCCTTATTGATAAAAGCTGTGTTCCACGGGGACACGTTCCTTGGCATTTTTCCCTCGTACCTGTACCGGAGACACGGGATTTTGATGTTTAATGAGCGTCCCGTTTTTTGCAAAATCGCAGGGATGTTTCCGGGATGAGATTTGGGCTGTAGGGGACAGAAAGAAGTCTTTGGGACAGCCAGGAGACGCCTAGCCGTCCCCTGACTGTCTTGGGGACTTCTTCCTGTCCCCTACGGTCCACATTTTTTTAGTGCCCAAACTAAAAAAAAACACATTTTTAATTTAAAATAGAGGTCCGGCTGGGCCCACCAAGACCCCAAATAAACATTAAAATATAACAAACCCTAATCTAATGCATAGAACAAGCAAAAGGAAGAAAAAGACACTCATTTTGACATTTGCAAAATAGGAAAAGAGCAGCAAGAAGAGAAGGAGCAGCTGGTTAAGGAATGCAGCCCCTCATATTGATAGTGACTCAGACAGAGACTCTAGCTCTGATCTTGATTTAGACTCTTAGTCTTAGACCTACCATGTGCTGATTATGGACAGCCATATATTTCCTCAGTTTATCTTGACATTATGATGGACAACTGATTATGGACTTCTATGTTTTAACTTTCTATTTACAGTTTATGTCATTTCATAGTTATGGATGTTTATTATTTATCATTTTATGTCTATTACAATGTTTATGACATATGTTGGCAATGATCAATTAAAGCATTACAATTTTGGTAAAATGTTTCAATTCTCTTGTCAAATCTCAATTCAAGTCTAATGCATATTTGAAATTTGAAATTTCTGCCCACACCCCCCCCCCCCCAACTATTTTTTTAACAGCCATCCCCTGCCGTCCCCCTGAAAATGACACAAAAGTACCACCGTACTGGAAACACCTCCTGCTGTCCCTGTCCCCGAAACTCAGTGGAGCATAGGTTAAAAGCTTTTGGGCTAGGATTTCATTTTGTTCGGGTGAGAATGGGGATTTGACAAAATATGGAACATTCTCCTTATTAGAAAACTTTTTGGGACGCCTTGGCATCCCTTGGATGGCTAGGGGATGTGAATTGACAACCCGATTGGAGTCGCGACCCTTCATGTCTCCTGATCGGGTATTTCATTCCTTTGATCGTGAAGGAGCATAGGTGAGATTGATCAGTGAGAGAAGACGGTGTATACTTATGTAGGATCTGCTGTATATGATACTCGTGGAATAGATAGAAAGGAGACACAAGCTGTTCTTATTCTGCAAATCATCGCGTATAGCTTGCTATACTCATTCGTGTGATATTATTGATATCTATCTGCTGTGTGGGTTGTCGTAGATTATACTACATATATCCGTGTAACACCTGTCGAAGACTCTGGTGCATATATATATGTATTATCCGTAAAGATAGTACTGAGCACCTTCGCATCATCTGGGAGGAGTTATAATCTGTTCATATACATGTGACTGTTGATGAATATTATGCTGTGGTTATACGTCTGATACCAGTTATATAGACATCTGGTGTAAAAACAATATATATATATATATACAGATATTTTAGTTATAATTCTGAATTAGAACAGTAATATCAGAGATATTGCTCTGTATCTCTAATCTTTCACTCTAATTCTTGTTCGTTTAATGTTTTGAAGCAAAAGGCACCATACTGGGAGTTTATTGGGAGTAGACAAAGGCTCTTCCAACTACCTTCATACCACATATGCTTGCATTTTGGTTGATCTTGATATCTCCAATAGTCTTCCAACAAATATCACCCTCAAAACTGTAAATCATCTTTGGAGCCAAACTTTGGACTATGAGGGTTTCCCTTTACGTTTTCATAGGTGCTATAATATGGGTCACATTGCTGCAAGTTGTTCGAAGTGTAAAATAGGTTGTCAAACCACTTGGTTGAAAGATGTCTCCACCCATCACTACACTATGGGAAAAGAAGATGGTTCTCCATCTCAAGGTGATGGTTCTACATAGAAAATGAGAAAAATATCCCCTTCCAATACATCATCTCTAGAGACTGAGTGTTTGAATGCCTTAAATATTAGATTACAATTGTTACCTGTGATTGTTGATGGATCACCTCTCTCAGAAACTTGCAGCAAGAAATCTTTGGACACAAAGGATGCTAAGCCTAAAAAGGAAGCAAAATTAGTTTCAGATATAAAGGTTGCTAAGTCTTAAAAGATTCAATATTGCAATTGTCACCTCAAAGTGACAAAATGGCCAATTCCATCTCAAATGGTAAAGATTTGAGTGACAAGGCTGCTAATGAAAAACCATAGAGAAATCAAGAATAGATAGAAGTTAAGATGAAGAAATCCCCCTCTTTAAGTGGGATAAGTAGTTGGGTGGGAACGTTGTAGTTCGAGATTGATTCTCAATTTATATGTCGTTCACCTCACTCAAATCCTCTCCTGACATAAGAGTGATTTAATCCATGTCTCTATTTATGTATTAACGACAGCTTGTTTTGTCTCAAGATTGAATGTTTGGCCAATGGTGGCAAGTCGAGGAGACTTCAAGAAAGAAAAACTTCAAGGTGGAGAGGGGAGGGACTTAGCTAGTACACCCAAAGGTCGACTCATGCTCAAAGCAATTTGGGTCTTAAAAAATTGATAGACACATCAAATGACATTGAGATCGACTAAGAAAGGGGATTTTTTTTTTAAATGTTATAAAACACTATTTCATGGTTGTTGTGACTTCCAGTAAAATGATTTTTTGTCCCCATGCTAATATGGGTTGCCAATAACCTAAGTGATAATAGCAATTAGAACACTTGCCATATAGATGGTTGAATAAAGTAGTTATCATTATGCAACCATGTTGTCAGGACATGCACCTTTTCGATTTTATTTTCTTAATTATACGGGTGTGGCTATAATAATGTAATAATAATTTTTATAGTGGAATAATGGACAATTGCCTTCATAATGATATCTTTCATGTCTCTTACATAAATTTTCTAAATGTGGACATGCTAGTATTGTTGTATTTGTAGATATAATTATTTTTATATAATTAATAAAATAATTTAATTGCAATTGTTTTTGGTTTTGATTGTGTGTAATTTTTCATATCAATGTTTTGGATCACACTTTGTGATCCATCATCATGATATAAAGAGATCTTAGAGGCATAAAATGACTAGACGCGGACTTGGATTGGCTTAAACAGCGGGGTATGGGTTAGAGGAGAGGGGAGATGACACGAAGCTCAAAGCAAAATGGGAGGGGGATGACAAATGGATAAATAAGAAAAAAGAATACAAAAAGATATAATACTTGTTACTAATGGTGAGACATTTGTATAAACATGTCATAAACATTATTTTATAAATAGAATAACATAAAACCATATATTTATATTATGAAGGAATATATATATATATATATATATATTCAGATATTTTAGTTATAATTCTGAATTAGAACAGTAATATCAGAGATATTGCTCTGTATCTCTGTAATTTTAATTCTGATCCAAAATTTAACATGGTATCAGAGCGGGTTTAAGAGAAGATATCAGACTTGTTTTAAGCAGTCAAGTAAACCTTTCTCTAGGGTAGATCTTGAAGGCATAGTACTGCAGATCTAAGGTTACAAATTATTTCAGACCTAAGGGCAGATCTTTGAAGGAGAATTTGTGGAGAAAAAGAAGATGGTGAACGATGTCAAGGTAGAAGATAGGCTTGATGGAGCCTCAAACTTCAAACTCCTGGAAACCTAGGGTACTCATTGCATTAGTGGAGAATGATCTTCATTTCGTGGAACGTAATATGCCCGAGCCTTCCGATGATATTGAGAAAATCCTTTGGAAGAAGAATGGCACAAAAGCTAGGAAGATCTTGATAGACTCTATGATGAATCATGTAGTACCGATCATCTCCAAGTTGAAGACAGCTGAAGAAATGTTTGATACTCTAAAAGGCATGTATGAGATCAACAACACTAGTAGAGCCCTTGCTTTGAGACAACAACTTCACCATGTAAAAATGGATAAAGAAGATTCAGTCATCTCATTCTTTATGAAGATTGCTGATTTGAGAGATCAATTGAGTGCTATTGGGGACATAATTGCAGACAAAGATCTTGCTATGTTGGCACTAAATGGTCTTCCCCAATCTTGGGAGTCCTTCATCCAAAGCATCAGTGGGAGATCTAAGTTGCCCAAGTTTGATCGTCTTCGAACTGATTGTATTTAAGAATAGTCCAGGTTGGCAGCAAGAGGAATTGGGCAAAACCATCATGATGTAGAAAATCAAGTTCTTGCGACACTTACTTCTAGAGAAAGAGGCAAAAGAAGAAAAAGGAATAGAGACAGAGAATCAGATTCTACCCCAGATCCAAAGAAGGATTTCTCTCACATTCTGTGTTTCAGGTGTGACAAGTATGGTCACTTTGCTCGAGATTGTAAATTAAGACCTACACAACTTGCTTCTATTGCGGAAATTGCCATGGGGACATCTCAGAAGGTTTCTTATTCTAAAGTCAATCAGTTTCTTCGAAGAGGAGGAATTAACATTCAGAGGGAGTTTGACAAACCAACGGAGGCAATTTTGGACTAGAAGGTCTGGAGGTTGATAGTAGTAGTTGAAGCCCTTGCTGAGAGGGAGGCTTAGCATCAATGATTTGTGTTATCTGTTGTTAATGCATTTTTCTCTGAGATGGAGAAATTTGAGGTGAAAGCCCTTGTTAATGCATTTATCTTTGAGACGGAGAAATTTGAGGTGGAAGCCCTTGTTAATGCATTTTTCTCTGAGACGGAGAAATTTGTGGTGAAAGCCCTTGGTAATGCATCTTTTTCTATGACAAAGAAATTTGAGGTGAAAGCCCTTGTCCATCTCCGAGACGGAGATGTGGTTCTATCCACCCTCTAGAAGTAGCCATGGTGGATGTCACGTTGAGAGACTTCGTGATGTATCCTTTATACTTGTGTTTTTTCCACTCATGGGAGTAGCCTTGATGAATGTCATGTTGAGTGACTTCATGACGACATCACATGACGACATCATGTTGAGTGACTCCGTGATGGGCACTTGTGCACATATTCTTTTCCACACATGAGAGTAGCCATGGTGGATGTCATGTTGAGTGACCCCATGATGATATCACATTGAGTATCTCTGTGACGAACCTTCTTCCTCAAATGGGTGTAGCCATTATGAGTGCCATGTTGAGAGACTCCATGACATGGATATTTGGAAAGATATCTCCCTAGCTAAGAGGGAGTGTTGATGTTATTGTAGCAGCTAACAATTTCTTTATTTATCTACTAAACTACTTGCTAACAATTCCACGTATGATTCTCTTTTGTTAGCATCCATTTATTAAACGAATAATTAATAGCTATTTATCGGGGCTGTTAATAATCGCACCCTTTTGTTTGGCAATGCCACCCGATTGGAGTTGTGACCCTTCATGTCTCCTGATCGGGTATTTCATTCCTTTGATCGTGAAGGAGCATAGGTCATATTGATTGGTGAGAGAAGACGGTGTATATGTATGTAGGATCTGCTGTATATGATACTCGTAGAATAGATAGAAAGGAGACACAGGCTGTTCTTATTCTGCAAATCCCCGTGCATAGCTTGCTATACTCATTCGTGTGATATTATTGATATCTATCTGCTGTGTGGGTTGTCGTAGATTATACTACATATATTCGTGTAACACCTGTCGAAGACTCTGGTGCATATATATATGTATTATCTGTAAAGATGGTACTGAGCACCTTGGCATCATCTGGGGGGAGTTATAATCTGTTCATATACATTTGACTGTTGATGAATATTATGCTGTGGTCATACATGTGAAACCAGTTATATAGACATCTGGTGTAAGCACAATATATATATATATTCAGATATTTTAGTTATAATTCCGAATTAGAACAGTAATATCAGAGATATTGCCCCGTATCTCTGTAATTTTAATTCTGATTCAAAATTTAACAAGGATTAGTGAAGTACAAAAATATAACCCTAAACTAAAATAATTTAGGGCTTAGTGTCTAAATCTAAATGGTTAGGGTTTAGTGTGTTATAACCCTCACAATTAGGGTCAAAATAATTTTAATACTTGACAAAAGTTCCCTAAGGCCTTACTAGAAAGAAAATGACTCAATAAAATTATATTTGCTGAACATCTGAAGGAGGAGTGTGCCTTGTTGATCCAATGCAAGCTGATCTTGGTTTCAAGTGATGCTATTTTATCAAAATGCAAATCTGCTTTAGAAAATAAGGTCTAGATTGAAAAAGAAGTGTGTTAATTTTTTTTTCCAATTAAATTGTGAATATTCAAAATATTTAATAAGTTATCTTATCATTAATTTTTAGCTCAACATTGTGCCAATGGTCGAAAAAATTTGGCAGTCTGTTTGAGATCAGATTGCAGGTGCAACCAAGTGGTGAGTAGTCATGAGTAGTTGCAATTTTTTGTAGATTTATGCTACTATGGCCCATTATAATTTTGCATTCACACGAAAGAGAGTAAATGTAAATGGAAAGGAGAAGAAGAGAGACAAAGGTCTTCTTTGTAACCATGAACAAAGATAAAAGAAATTACATTGATTGATATTAAACTATTAAGCTTTTTATATTTTTTCCTTTGTTAATGCTTAACTCAACCCAGCATTTTTTATTTTATTTTTGTTATTGATTTCAAAGTTGCTTTGTGATTCAATCATTCAACACATTGAATCATTGGACAATGGCTTTTTTATTTTCTGTTGGTTAAATATTTTGAATAAATGAATTTTTTGTTTACTGTTTAAATTTTAAAAGAGAAGGAACTCAGGAAATTGCTTTCAAATTTTTTGAAATGTTTTTAAGGTTAATATTTTCTTTTGTTTTGTTTATATACCTGTGTTAAATTTTTTTTGTATTGTTTTTGGTACTTGCCTTAAGTGTTGTTTTTCTTTTTTGCAATTGAGCTTTAAAAATACACTATAGAAAATCTAAAAATGTTGTTTTCTGTTTGGCACTTGCCCTAAGTGCTGTTTTTAGTATTTTGTTTTGTGATTGAACCTAAAATTGTGCATTGTAAAAGGGCTAAACTTGTTAATTTTGAGTATATGTTACTGTTTTTTTGGTTTATGTTACTTTTCAGTTTTTGTCATTTTGTAATACCAACAAGGTATAATGATGAGGATTACAACACAATGCATGAAACAAATATTGTAAATGAGGGGGTTGGAGGAGAAAGGTGAGAGGCAAAACAAATTGAAAGTACAATTGAATGCCATGAAGTTTGATTTCCCTAAGGTTTGTAACCGTTGGTCAGATAAGATAAGATAAGATAAATTTATTAATGTCCAACAAAAGACCACAAAACGGGTCAAAGGGACTGCCCACAGCCAAACAAGGAGGGCAGCCCGCAGCAGGGACACCAAACGGTGCCCTAACAAAAGCAACAAAGAACCGAAGACAAAGAAAGTGAGAAAGCTGAAAGAAAGGAAGGAAAGAGAGAGGGGGGAAAACCCCCCCCTCAAGTCCCTTCCACTACAAAATCTGCACCGCAGAGAAGAACCTCAAGATAGACTTACCACCCGAAAGGTCGGTAGGAAACCAATGCCCTTAAGACGTTTCCTAGACGGAGAAGAACATCGCTTCAAGAGAGGTTTTCCTTGGAACCACCGATCGATGAGATCTGGAGGGAGAACTGAGCTGGCGCTTGGTGCCACAATCTGAGTGAATCTCAGGAAAGAAGGAAGTAATAAGTTGGCACGATTGGATAGTGTCATTGGGCTGGCCTTGGGAGGATAGGTCGCGGAGCCGAACAACCTCCTGAATGTAAAGAGCAAGGCACCTCTAGTCTGTGTATCGGAAAAATGTGGAGAGGGACCGTGCCTCCCTGAAGAGACAAAAAATCCTGCCTCTGATCTCATAGTATAAAGGGCAGCGAAAAATGAAATGCTCCTCAGTCTCGGCCTCATCCATGGAACAAAACCGATAGATCTTGCTATCTCTGGCTAACTGATGATCAGTCTCAATACGGAGACGATGAGAGCCCACTCTAAACGAGCCAAGTGGGATCCAGAGAGAATGTGCCCAGTGATGTGATAGGTAAGAAGGACAAACAATGAGCCCATCATGAAACCCCAAAAAGTGCTCAGCATAAAAGGCCATCTTGGGGCGGAGGCCCCCATGTGGGTTGACCCAGGTGGTGTGGATGAACTGCCTGTAAATATCCTTGTGGACACACCGATTGAGCTCCTGTCTAGAAGGGAGGAGATTGTGAGGAGCGCCCATAGAGTACTGGAAGGGAGGAAGACGATCAATCTCGATCCCAACAGAACCAAGAAGAATAGAAGCCTCCGCAAACAAACCACGGGCCCGACTAGAGGAAACCGACGTAGCTATGGTCTCAAAGGAGCATTAAGCAAGGTAGGGGTACCTAAGGCGCC
Organism: Cryptomeria japonica; assembly: GCF_030272615.1. Lineage (NCBI taxonomy): Eukaryota > Viridiplantae > Streptophyta > Pinopsida > Cupressales > Cupressaceae > Cryptomeria > Cryptomeria japonica. Next base: position 262,433,725 of record NC_081405.1, on the reverse strand, counting down.
CCTCACTTGTGTCAGCATAACCTCGTAGCCAGTGCAAAGACCAAATAAGGTCAAAGATGGCTCCAAGCTTGAGGGGGTGGGCTCCAAACTCTGCCAGAATAATATTGTGAGGTATGGACTGCTCACATCTGATGATGTGCCAAAGAAGAACCTAAACTCGCTCTGCAGAAGCCCAGTCAGACTCCAAGAGGGATGACCCCCAAACAACAGACCCACAGAGAATAGTAGGCCTAATCAAGATATCCATGAGAGCCATCTTGGACGTGGTGTCCTGGAAATGATGTCTGAAGCATTGTCTCTCGAGAAGAGCCAAAGAACCATAACCCTTGTTGATCCGTGGTTGAAGGGCAGGCCTCAAACTGAAACAGGGGATAGAGAACTTGATCCCTAGGTATGTGTATGCGGAAGAGATCTCTATCTCCAACCCTTTGAAGAAAAAGTGGAGGTGAGAGGTCTTGAGGCAGTTAAAGACTATAACCTTCATTTTCCCCAAGTTGACCTTCAACATCCTAAGGTCACAAAAAGCTGCAAGGCCATCCAATTGTCTTTGTAAACCCTCAGGGGAGGATGCTAAAAGGACCACATCATCAACAAAGAGCAAAATAGAAACCAGGACATGGTGGAGATGGCAACCATCAGTCGAGAGGGAGTACTCCGAAAGAAAAGCATCCAACTCATCAATGTAGATACCAAACAAGGTGGGGGAGAGGGGGCAGCCTTGCTTCACACCAATGGTGCTCTTGATGAAGTCGGAGAAGCTAAGGGGGGTCAAAAGAGGACCCCGAATTGACTCATAAAGTCCTATAATGGCAGCCAAAAGAGTCTCAGAAATACCAATGTCTCGAAGTCTCTGGAATAGGGCCGTCCTGGGCACATAGTCAAAGGCTTTGCAGAAATCCACAAAGCAACAGTACACCTTCGAAGAACGATGGCGAGCCTCCTCAATAATAGCTCTAAGAGTCAAAATATGATCTGTGGTCTGATAATCTGGTCTGAAACTAGCCTAACCCTATGCACGTATATTGTGGTGGTCCAACTCTCTGGAGAGTATAGCATGAAAAACTGTGGCGTAGAGTTTGGAGAAGGAGTGACCAACCATAATAGTCTTGTAGTTATGGGGATCAGAAGTCGGGCCCACCTTGTGGATTGGGTGAATGATATGATGCGACCAAGATGGAGGGATTCCCATGCTAACCACATGGTTGAATAGATCAGCCAAATAAGAGCTCAAGATGTGGCTTTGAAGAACTCGACCTAGAAACCCTCCTCATCAGCTGCCTTGCTACTATTCAAGGTCCTAATAGCTTCCCTGACATTTGTGTGGGTGAAAAGATGGCAATGAGCGGGAGCATCGGCAAGGATGGGGGGCTGGCTGGGTATGTCATAAAGCACAGAAGTATGGGAAACAAGAGAGCCATGGTCTAGATCTGTGGGATGGGGGGAGTGACGAGGAAAAAGGGTGCGCTAGAAGGACTTGGGGGAGTGGATGAGAGTGGCTCGTAGGGCTTTCCTGCGCTGGGAAATGAAGAGGTGTTTCTTGCTACGAAGGAGATAGCGGTAGGAAATTTTTTGCTGTGCAAAGTCGGGGTGGTGGTTAACAAAGGCCTCCCGCATGATGCGGTGGTGAGACTTGCAGTCCTTGTCATACCATTTGTTCATAGGGCAAGACCGACTTCTAGACGAAGGGGGTGGGGGAGATGTGAAATGGGGGAAGGATAAGAGGGCAGCCTCCCAAATAGACTCAGAGAGGCGCTCAAACTTGGCCATAGTCGACCCGAGGGGGAAGAAAAGGTGATCCGAGGGGAGGAGCTGTCAAAGGTGGTGGGCAAAGAGGTCCCTGTCAACATTGTCAAAGCAGAAGGAGGTGCGCATGGGGAGGGATGAATGGGCAGGCCGCTTGGGGGGGTGAGGGGGAAAGGACTGAAGGGAGAGGCTGAGGAGAGCATGATCTGCCGAAGGGATAGGGGTGACCAAGAAGCGGGAAATAGAGGGGATGAGGGAACCGCTGGCCAAGGCATAGTCTGCCACACTCGCCCCTCCACCGTGAGGCCTATAGGTAAAAAAATGAGAACCCGAAAAGCAGGGTAGTCCATTGAGAACCACAAGGCCAGAAGACCTGCAAAGCTGAATGAGGTGCCGGTCGTACTTCGTGAGAGGTCCTGAAGCGTCATTCGAAGATCTCTGAAGCCCCACAGAAACGGAATCTGCGTCCTCAATGCACATAAAGTCCACCATATGGTCATGTAAGGGGGGTTGAGCTACCTGAGTCTGTGCATTGAAGTCACCCAAAACGAGAACATCCCCTTCAACAGAGAATTGGGAGATGTTGTCATAGAGATTTGTGAAAGGGTCATCATCGGGGCCATTATGAACTACATATGGAGAGGTGGTAGGAGGAAAGTAGCAGACCTCGATAAAGATGTCCCCTAGGCGGGAGGCAGACTGGAGAACCCAAACCCACATGAATCTAGTTGACTCATCTGCGAGAACCACTGAAGTCTGACAATGAAACCGGTTGCTGACAAGGCAAGCCACACCACTCGAACCGCGAACCCCACTAGAGGATCGAGCCCCCAAACTAAAGGCAGATAACCAATGAAATCCATGCACACATGGAAGGGGACGGGCAGAGCTATCATGAGTCTCAGTAAGGAATAAGAAGTCGGAAGAACCAATAGCATCTTGCAGTAAGCTCAGTGAGGACCAGTTGGACACATTACCATTCCAACAATTGATCAGCACTGAGGTCCTATTGGTAAAATGACCGACCACATCCCACTGTGCCCGTAGGCGTCATTTAGTAGCAGCAACAACATCTCGGGGCTCCCACCTCGAGGGGAAGGAGTCACGAATAACAACCTTAAGGTTCCTAATGATAGCCCATTTGCCATCGCGTCGAGCAGCCGCGACAAGCGCTCTAGATTGTTTCAGTTCTGTAACCTGAGATTTTGTGAGATCTTCATCAAGAAAAATCTTCGTGGGTAAAGCAAAAAGCTTCCTCCGGGTCTAAGAACACGAAGCCTATCCGCAACAGTAACAAAACAGAGGAATAGCGTTGAGTCATACCCAACCCAGGCTCTGTTGAGAGTAATGTTAGGAATATCGAGCTGCTCACGAAGAAAGGAGTGGCCCGCAGATAGTGGATCAGGAGAAAGGGAGGAGAGACCCCACACTTTGAGATTAAGTTCGCGGGCCCTACGAGTACGCTCCTCAAGGAGCCATTTAACAAGTAGAATCCTTTGCGATACTTTTACCCCTATCATTGATACAAGTAAAGTCCATAATTCAATGTAGAGTGGACATTGGAAGTGTAATATTTGCTTCCTTGATTTGAAGGAGAGTATTACCAAGGTGAATACACATATTTTTCATATACATTGCAAAGAGGTTGGGGTTTGTGAGGGGATCACACAAGAGGAGAGGGTGAAATTTATTAAATTGATTCGGTACCAATGTTCTATTAGGATATCTAAGCGTGTTTATAGTTCTACACATCCTATAGTTCTATCTTTTGAGGTGAGTGTTGTGGATCTTAAGGGGAAAAGAAAGGCTATGTGTTCATCACTTAATCCACTTGTGGACATCTTCAATCCACATGCTTGAGAGGAGGTAGATAATGTTATTGTCAATTTCATCATCGCCAATGGGATTCTATTTTATGTTGCTTACTCACCTTATTTCAAAGGAGGCCATGGCTAATGTAGTCAAAAAAGGTATGTCTTATGTGCTTTTGGGGAGACAATCGAGGAACACTATCTTAGACAAAAATATCACAAGGTGAATTTGTTGAAGGAGATGGAGACAACATGTGTGTCATATGATTGCAGTAAGATTAATGGATGGATGGATGGATAGATGGTAGACATTTCCCTCTCATCAATGCTATAGTGTTCTGTAAGGATGAGACCTTACTTCCTTAGCTTTTGGTTATAAATACTATAGTTTGCTGTAAGAATGGGACCTTACTTATTTGGTTATTGACTTCTTAGGAAAATGCAAGGATGCAAAGTTTCAACTTAAAATCCTTAGAGATGCCATTGACAAGGTTGAGTCCTTCCAATGCAGTGCAACTGGTTATAGATGCAACATATATGGGACTTTGTGGTGTGCATTCCATGAACAATACATTCTAGGATATTGGTAGAATTGAGTGGGTCAAAAAGGTTGTGGTGGATGCAAGGGTGGTTCAAATGTTCTTTTGCAACCACTACACCTCATTGGCATTGTTTTTGTTCTTTTCAAGGAAGGAGTTGATCAAATTGTTTGAGATTTGATTTTCTTTGTACTTCATTCTATTATAGAGGATGCTTGAGTTGCAATAGCCCTTGCAACTTATGATCGTGGCATGCAAGAGGATTAGGTGAAGGCGATTCTGAGTAGTGGTGGTTTCTGGTGAGATGTGAGATGCATTAAGTTTATTGGATCCCTAGTTTCATTGTCATTAGACATGTATGATTGGCTAGATGAAGGTTGCCATTCATGAGAGAGACACCACCCTGGAGTTATACCACAAACATGTTCAGATCATCATTTAGTGGAGATAGGAAAATTTAAACACCCTTTTAAACAAGACAGTATATGTATAGAATCCAAAATGTTATATGGAAACGTTGGGTAGAGTTGTCTTAATTGACAATGAGGATATGCAGGGCCTCGTGAAGGCCTTCAAGAAGATGTACAGTCAAGAGGAAGCTGAAGATTAAAATTAATCGTGGAACAAATTTATTGAAATTGATGGCTATAAGAGTTCAACAAGAAAAGACAGTTTCACTTTGGTGAAGGAGAGTCCAATTAGCTGGTGGTGACTACATGATGGTGAGTAGTCTGAAATGAATGGTCACTCAATTCATTGCCCAAGATAGGCCTCAAGTTTTTTTGAACAACAATAATGTTGATATTTGAAGAGTCCCAATCCATCTATGGGCATCTCCATGAATTAGCCGCCTTTTCTAGATACTTTATAGATGCCTCTCAACCTTTTTATGCAAAGGGAGATCAATGGATGGAGAGGATATATAGAAAATGAATCTAAGCCAGTTGGATCTCTCTTGGAAGCCCTTAAACCTATGTTAGCTTTCCATGCAAAGCATTTCTTACAAATTATTGATGGCAGCATTATCCTTCTTGACCGAGCAATAGAGTCTTTGGAGAGGACATATATAGATAGTAAATTAAAGTCACATAGATCTCTCTCTCATATGCTCTCAACCCCAACATAACTTTATAGACAAAGCATTTCTTGCAAATTATTGATGGAAACACTATCCTTCGCAATCATCTCTAACATTAATGACCACATGGCTTTGACTTTCACCTTTGCTAGTTAAGGGTTTGTTCTTACTAGTTATGACTTGAGATAGACCATTGTATGGCATGAAGTGATATGAGTTGCCATTTCTCCTTCCAAGAAGTGGAGATTGCATACCACTTTATTTGGAAATGTCTTGTATACCCTTAGATTTAGGGGATATATCAGTATTTGTAGAGACTTGAGCATCCCTAGCTACATTTGTTGGTTTCAATATTAGAGGTGGTTGGCCATTCACCTTTGATAGATTGTCACATCTAGATGTTGAGTGTTATAGGGGTTTTCTAGGGATACCATTATTGATTTCCTCGTTTGCCATGTCGATTCCCCACTTTGAACCTGTTCCAACCATTTGATATAGCACCTATCTACATAGATGGAAATTAACTAATGAAATGATGGTGTTCAAGCCATATTGATTTCCTCCTTTGTCATATTGGTTTCCCCCTTTAAAGATGGGAATGGACTGATGCTCCTCTTTGCAAGTGGCTCATAGGGTACCCTAATTCACTTTTTTTTGCATGAGACATGGAATGTTAACTGTTTATTGATGTAAGGGGTTAGCTAGCCATCCTCACCTATTGTTGAGGCAAAGGTATGTCAACCATGGATGTCAGGAGAGGTTCTGAGGCCAATGACTTGCTTCCTCCTAGGATTATGTATCTAGGTCCTCTTGTCCTAAGCCATTTTCTTATGTGTTTCATTGGTTCGATTCTTCATCATGGGGTCTTCCTTTCACATGGCTAGTTGTCTTAGACAATATTTTTTCCCTTTTTAGTTACATATTTTATTGTTGTCGTTTTAGCGCTTTTTGGTCATTAGAATTGTTTTTAGGCACTCATTTCCATAATAACTTCAAGGATGATTGTAATACATAGTCATATATTACTTGGAACATGACTTTATTATCTAAAGGTTTAACGTAGATTGGTGACAATATGAAGAGAATTGATATAGGAATGTCGATCTCTATGCATCATCTATTGTTTATGATGTTCAAAGATAGTCTTTACTGAAAGTGTGAGTGTTTTTTCTAATTTGTAAGTTCTGATTAAATTTGACTGTTTGGTTCTAGGCTGCTGCGGATGACACCACTGACAATCTGGAAAGAACATTTGTGCTTCAGCTTCTTGGTTTTACTAGTAGCAACAACAACAAAAAAGAGGTTTGGCATGGTTTTAGTATTCTTATTGCAATCATGCTCACTAAGTCCAGTATTAAGGGCATATTTGTCAATTTTTTTTTTGCTAATGTCAGTATATACTGTAATACGGTTTTAATTTTGACATTAGTGCAAGCCAAACTTATATCAATAGCCCTTCCTCTGATGGTTCAATTTTGATATCTAGGAATTTGATTAAAGCTTCAATACTTTATTTGGGTCAAGTGCATTCATTATTAGAAATGGAAAAGATTGCTTTTTATAATTCTTAGTGTAACTTTGATCTCCATTACTTTGAGATACTTCTTGGCTAATTGCAATACCATTTCATTTTGTGGGGTGAGCAACTATTTCTTACAGTTGGTTTTTAAATCTTATTTTGTGAAGGCTGCAAACAAGCTTACCTCTGTTGTTAAAGGTATAATTGGAAATGTGGATACATAGGTTAACTTTCTCCACCTTTATGGTTTTAATTAATTACTTCAATGTTGTCAAGTTTGATGGCTCTTTTGATGCTGTATGATGTTGATGATGACAAGGAGTTTATTTAGTATTATTGAACTGCAACAATTAAGAAGGAATATTAAAAGACATCATTCAATTTACATATAAAGATATGGTAATGCTAGTGAGTTTGACTTAGTTTGATGATGTCTACTTAGTTCCATTCTATCTGAGGACTGCCCATCTGATTATCAGGAAACCTTAGCAAGACTCAGATTTGGTTCAGATTGAACATGCCAAATTTGGACTTGAACTCAGATTCAGCCAAAAGCTCATCAATTTTGTAAAAGGCAATATAAATAGCAAGTTCTAAGCGAAGAAATGTTTGTTATATGCATTCCACATTAACCTAACATAAAAGACTGGCAAAACCAAGCGATTACATGCTACTTTAATCTCTATGTACAAAGATTATGAATTTTGGTATCCATGGCTTCAAAAAAATATATCTAATTCAACTTTGCTAAATGTATCAACTAATGTTTACCGTTAAGGGGACTAAAAAAATGTATGAGTAGTTTAACTTTGAAAGGTCAGCATTAAGAGGAACTTAAAAGTGAAGCATAGATTGGTAAGTAATTTACAATGAAAATTAGAATTGAAAATGAAAATGTTAATGGAAACTAAAAGAGTTTGATTACTTGGTCACATTGAATGGAATGTGACCAAAGAACTAAAAGTCTCCAACTTCATTTCTTGCTGTCTTGTGTTTCTCTTAATTACAACTCTTACCTTCAAGCAATGGTTGTAATCAGAAGAAGTTTGTTGGATGTGCCTTCAAGCAATGGTTGGAATCAGAAGAAGTTTGTCAGATGATATGAGAATCTAATGCCCCTTGAATGTCTGTTTCTAGGCACAATAGTAATGTTGCACTTGATCCAAGGAAGCGAGGAGGATTAGGAGAGAAGTATTGACCCAAGCTTTATTTTGCTTCTTTGTCTTTTTAGTCCAAGCTCTCTAAATGAGCTTGAAACCTACTTACAACCTTTGGTTTGTCATTTGTATATAAAATAAACATTGTAACAAGGGTTGGGTATTTGAGCAAGGTGGTACTTTGAAGCAATTATTACTTCTAGAAGTTATGATACCACAACCTTTTTCAACCACCTCCCCTCTTTTCATACAGAGTGCCATGTTTCCAGCAAGGGTATTTTCTCTGTAGTGCCAGACATGATGAAATTTGAAATACCAAGAGATTAGAAACAATGCTAGGGTCAGGAAATATTTTCAAGCAATAAAAAAAATAGAGACAATAACAAGATTTTTTTGAAAGAAATAGAGGAGGAAGAAGCTGTTAATTTACACTAAGAAGCATATTAACAAAAGGAAGAGGTAGAGGGAGAAGAGTAAGACGATAGAAAGAATAGAAGAATAGAAATAAATGAGTTTTAAAAAAAAAAACGAATATCTTTCTCTGTTTGAAAAACCATCTACCTGTGAGACATTTGTAAAATCAAAATTTCATTGTAAGCATTAACCGTTTTGTCAAGATTCATGGGATATTCTGTCACTTGTCCAGTGGCCGTTCCCACCAGAATGGCACCAATGGGCAAATTTTGGGGATTTGTTTTGGGTCTTGATTTGTCTCAACCAGATTTACAAAAGCCTTACCTCTTAATCCTAGATAGGGATGGGGGCAAGACCAGGATATAAAGGTAGGGCTACCTGGTACCCATATCATTATTGGTATAGCAAAATAGGTTTCTACTCATCATCAAGAAGTGTCATCAAGAGAAGTGTAATGAGGCTGCCACTCACTGGTTGATAATACTCATCACATCCCATAGTTTGTTTCTATGGTGTTTTCCTGAGAATTTTTCCTTCTTTCCAATTTTAACTGTCTTAATGTTTTGTGGAATCCTTGGCAAACTTTTCCTGATCACAAGTTTGGCAATTTTCTCTGTCCAAATTATGATAGCAAGTCTAGGAAATCAGTGAGTCTTCCTGATTGTCTGTTGGAGAAGGGAAGTGCCAATATGAGATGCATTTTACTTTTGTGGCAGATGTAGGTATGTTTGCCGTTGTGCCAAAAGCTCGAGCTATCAATGCCCACTACAAACGCCACTCACCCAGATCCACGGGAGGCGGTTAAGCCATGTCACGAACCCCGAAGGAGGTGCTGACCACCAAGACAACAATCTCCCCCTCAGCACCGACGGAATGAAGGTGACCTCCCAGGATTCGAACCCTTGACCCAAGGCTCTGATACCAATTGAGAAACACATAGGAAACACTGAGAGGGGGTGGGGGGGTGAATCAGTGTTTCAAGCTTTTCAAAAACTTCAACAAAGTCAAGCAACTAATCAACATATATATATGAAAATGCAATCATAACACAAAAAAACTCAGATTTTTCTTGTGGAAAACCCTTTCGGGTAAAAAGCCACGGCATATTTTTTTTTTTCATTAGCAGCCAAAACTCTGAGATACAAGAAGTGTGCTCCAACACACAATGGGCACCAACCCAACACAAAACAGTGAGCACCAACTCACAGACAACCGGCAGAATGAGGCACCAACCTGTATGAGAAAGAGAGCACCAACTCCCCAAAATGAACTCAGATTTACAAAAGAACTTCAGACTTCTCGAGAACATATACCACGTTCAGCAAAGATGCACAGTGCCAACAATCTTCTGAAATCAGTCCCAACCAATATGAAATTTTTATAAAAAAAAATGACCTCAACTCAAACTTTACTTCCAGTCTTGAGTCCATATACTGTAAACAATCCAATCACCATATGTAGTAAACATTCATCTCTCTGATCAGCAGCTTTCAATTCGGAATACACACATATTCTCAAAACTGAATTTCTATCTTCAGCTTCCCAAAACAAAACCATCTACTGTGAATATATCTTCAGAATACCATGTCGAAATGCAGCCCAAAGACTTTTTCAAATATTTCCAGTTAACTATATTCCGCAACAGCCTGTATTTTCTGTGCACAAAAACTCAGTAGCTCCCCCAAAAAGAAATAGTCTAATCGACCATTATTTTGCTCAACAAAAAAAATATATGTAGCTACCAGCACTTGTTTTCCACCCACACAGGTAACATCCACAACCTTCACATAAAAAGAGTCTCTTACAGATTTCCAAACAGAGATACACTTTCAAGCTACCAGAAAACTACTTTTTATTTGGCATAGGTAACACACAACAACTATAATAAAGAAGAATCGAGTCAAAGAATATCCCCAGCAAACATTTCCGAAACTGCTGCAGCCACCATATACCGTGTGATAAGACATATTTAATACACCTCCAGCTCAGGCTAATAAGAATATTAATTTAAAAAAATGAATTGCACTTTTTGAAGCAGCCCTGCCAAATTCAATTATGATTATCCATTCCACAGAAGAGAATAAAGAAAATCAGACTTTCTGCAGACACGTCTTTCATACTCATAAAAGAAAATGTATACCAGCAGCATACACAAAATTCTGATGGGAAATTAATTCCCCACGAACTCCACCCGGTAGCCAAGAAGAAGCCACGATAAAAAAACGGCAACACTAGACTTTAATTGTCTCGTTGTGTAGATATCGCCTAGCCTCAATTTATTCCAATTAGAATGGGGTTGTTAATGCATAATAGCTTTGGTAAGATAAATGATTGAATGAGAGATAAATGAAGTCTCTCATTCAATCATTTATCATATCGATAACTATGATAAAACCATCAAGCAATTGAATCATCCTTGATAGTCATTATATATTTGTATATGATCAAACTATTGATTAAACCATACTTTGCATCTTCCTCATATTCATCTATTTAATGAATCTTATATCTAGATGAATATCAATCTAATATAATGATGACTCCGATTAATATAATGATGACTCCGATTAATATATTATTATCGGATTGCATTAGACCGGGTTGCATATTATATTGGGGTGCATATAGTATATGTATCGAATGCATAGTTATCGGTTAGTATTATGTTAGTCACCGATAGTTATCGGTGTGTTAGTCTACACCAATAGTTATTGGTTGTCAAGGCTAACACACCGATAACTATCGGCTGCTAGCATTGACAACCACTGATATACTATCGGGTGGCAGCGCTTGGTAAATACCGATAATCATCGGTTATACTCCACACCGATTAACATCTACGTAACATGCAGTTTATTAGTATTAAAAATAAGACACGATCAAGTAATGTCTTGATCGGTCATGACCGATCAAGGCATTGCTTGACCGTGCCTTGTTTGTCATATACTTATAGCAAGTGGCATTCGTGAGATAGGACATAGAAAATATAAAATGCTCCTCTCACCTGCCACAAATAAGAAGATATTCAGATATATACATTAAGGTAATCATAGAATTAGATAATAGAATATAACTTGCATATTGAATGTAAATTGGACATCTTTTATAGGGGTCCCACACAAATTTTTTTCAAAAGCTTTACTATCGCTTAGCCTCATCAATTTATTCCAATTAGAATCGGGTCCCACACAAAAGCTTTTCAAAAGCTTTACATATCGATTCAACTTGTTTGACAAATCAAAGCATGATGTGGCAACTTCAATTACACCAAGTTGCTGATTGTTGACAAGTAAGCAAACACCTTGCTTAGGCTAACACATAAGCAGTTGAAGTAGACAGCCAGCCAACTCAACCAGGCAAGCAAGGAGATCAAGCAGCTCAAGCACGTCAAGCAGCTCAAGAATGTCAAGCAAAATCGAGAAAATCTAATGAGTAAACAGTAGCTCTAAAAGCACTTCAAACTCAGTCCAATAATACTTTGAGCACACCTCTAGCTTGAAAACATAGGCTTCACAAAAACACTTGACATCAATGACAAAATGTCTGACAACCTCCCCCTTTGTCATTGATGGCAACTCCATCTGCAACTGTCACCTTTTGAAATCAACAAAACAATATTGCTATTACTGCTCCCCCTGAGATACTGTTCCCTCAAACTTACTCCTCCCCCTTGACATCAATGACAAAACCAACCTACAAAAGCTGAAACCATTTTGCATAACAAAAATGGGGCTGAAAGAATGTGACAATGAAAGAACTCCCCCAGAGTCCAAGCAGGCAGCTCAATAATGGAGTGGAAACACTCCCAAGTTCCGTCTCTTAATATCGTCAAGAATCTACAAGTTGTTTGCTGCCCTATTAGCATTTGCAATGTGTATACCATCCTTACTGATCTTACAACATTCCAGATTGAAAATTAAACCATAACCTTGATCACATAGCTGACTGACACTCAACAAATTTTGTTTCGGACCCTTTACAAATAACACATTCTCAACCTCTATTTTGCCATCATTCAATTAAAGTGTATCTTTACTTGCTACCTTTGCAGAAAAATCACCTCCAAACCTTACCTTGCTTACATTAAACTTCTTGAGAGTCAAAAGCTTACTTTCATCTCTAGTCATGTGTTTGGAGCAACCACTATCCATGTACCAAATATCTTTTTCATCTGGTGCAAGAGGGGCTGTTTGCACAATCAGAGATTCCACTGGCACTTCCGTCTCTTTCTTCTTCCAAACCTTAGCAACCGCCTTTGCCTTTTCCACAATCTCATCCTTATTGCTCTGTTTAGAAAAATCTGCCATTTCATTTTTACAAACTTTTGCATTGTGACCAAGATTATTACATCTATAGCATACTATATTGTTTTTGCTTGGAGAAATAAAAGAATTCCAACTCCTGAAACTGAAATCATTTCTTGTAAACCTTTTACAATTGATGGCTTTGTGTCCAAAATAGTTGCAAGATAAACAATAACCATGAAAAAAGGAATTATTGAATCTGTTCATATGTCCTTGCCTTGAGATAGGAGGCCTCTTGAAAGCATAATTGCTGACTTTTGATGATGAATTCTTTGAGCTTTCTCCATTAGAAGTCTGTTGTTCTACCTTTGAGCTTTGACCTTCTTCAAGGCCAACACCACCCTTGTCTGAGGACTGTTTTTGGGAAGCTAACAAGTTGTCCAGCGAAAGTGACTTTTTTTAATTTATCTCTTTTTGATTCAACATCATATATGATATCTCTATCCTCCTAAAAGAAGCAATCTTTGCTTCAAGTTTCGCACAACTTTCACCCTTTACCTTAATCTGATTTCTCAATTCCTCTTCAAGTTTCTTAGCCTCAAGAATCTAAATTCTTAGATTGTTTATTTGATTCTCTACATCTTCAAAAGCTTGTGATATCTTCATTTTTCTTCACCTTCTTCTTTGAGCAGCAGCTTCAAATTCAGATTTTTCTTCTTAGGACATTTGATCTAATTGAGAGCACTAATCAATTCTTGCTCCAAATCCACTTCACCATCTTCTTCTCCAAGATCACTTTCATCTTCCTGATTTTTTGTGTGAATTTCTTCCATAGCCATGAACAAAATCTCATCACCCTTGAGATTCTTCATCACTTTCTTTATATAAATCACTATCTTCTTTTGAATATAGACTCTTTTTGAATTTCCATATCTTCTTATCTTTTCTTTTGTATTTCTTTTTGTTAAACTTAGGCTTCTTTTCATAACTGCTATCTTCATTATTCTCATATGGACATTTAGCTGCAAAATGTCTAGCTTTTCCACAGTTAAAACACTTGAGAGGTATCTTCTTCTTGTTCTTCCTTGACTTTCTCATGACAGACGTTTCTTCTGAATCAACATCATCCTCCAAACTATCACTTGAGGCTTGTTCCACTTGTTTCCCTTTCTTCGAAGCTCTGAAGGTGGTCTCTCTTTTTGAAGGTTCAAGATTTGTTCTCATCTCATATGCGGTCAATATACCATGGAGGTTCTCAGTGGTCATTTGATCAAGATCAACCATCTTTTCAACTGCAGAAATCTTTGCATCAAACCTTAGAGGTAGAGACCTTAAAATTTTCTGTATAACAACTTTATCATCAATTGATTCTCCTAAACCTTTGAGTGAATTGACCACTTCATCAACCCTTAGAAAGTATACTGCAACATTCTCATTTTCTTTCATTTTAAGACTTTCGAACTGCGTTCTATGAGTCTGAAGCTTGGCCTTTTTCACTTTTTCATCCCCTTCATAGGCATTTTTAAGCTTATCTCACATAGCTTGAGCATTGCTACAATGCATAACTTTCACAAACTTAGATTCTGACAATCCACACAAGAAATATTTATAGCCTTTGCATTGCTTTCAAAGGTTCTCTTTTAATCAGCAATAGATGGAGGATTCCGAGGTGTGTAGCCTGATACAATGTTGTTCCATACGTCAAATCCAAGAGACATCAGATATGCTTTCATCTTGACACACCAAAAAGCATAGTTTGATCCATCGAATAAGGGAGCTATGTTCGTGGCGAGACCTTCTAGAGCATTCATCTTCAAACACCAACAAGATCAACCCTCAAGATTTTAAGCCTTAATAGAAGGTACTTGCTTTGATACCAATTGTAGGTATGTTTGCCACAGTGCCAAAAGCTCGAGTTGTCAATGCCCGCTACGAACGCTAGACTTAACTAGATCCACGGGAGGCGGTTAAGCCATGTCGCGAACCCCGAAGGAGGTGCTGACCACCAAGTCAACAACATATATTATTTTGTTAAATCATTCAAGCTACATAACAATATGCAAAAACAGCTCTTTAGTGCAATTCTTTATTCATTTTTTACCAAATTGCAAATGGTACGCATGTTCAGCAATGCATCCCATATTGGCACTTCCGTTCTCTGGAAGACAATAAGGAAGAAACACTGCTTCCCTAGACTTGCTAAAGATAGAATAGACATTCTATTATATATATTCTATTTCCAATTATGACTCCTCAAAGCCAGTTGAGTTGGTATTTAAGCCCAAAAGTGTAAAATTGACTCTTACTTGAATGGGATGCTGGAGTTGAAAAGAACAATGTTTTTTTTTTTTGATTGGTAAATTGTATTTTATGTATTAATATTAAAAGAGAATTACATCCAAAATTCGTCAGCTGTATGTAGAAATATGCAGAAATACCAGTCTATCCTAGACTATCTATCAAACATAGTTCCTAATCATATTCTATCTATCCTTTACATACAACATTGATTTGATCAAATCAAAATTCAAAACAGAGCAAAAGGCAACACCCTTCCTAACTTGCCTCCATTATCGCCTTCCCCTTTCCCTCAATCACCTCGGCTTGTGCAGTATCCCAACTCATGATCTCTGGTTCATTCCTTCTCCCAGATGATTCACCCTGCAACAAATGTCTTACTCGTCTTGTTTTACTCGATCCCATTGGATGACCTGTTGTGACGTTTTCACACATCGCCCCATTGCAAATGGGGACCCTTGCTTTTTTTTTGTTGTTTGTTTTTTAGGGTTTGTTTTTTTAGGTTTTTAGGGTTTTGTTAGTTAGCCTTTGCATTTTGAGTGTCGCCCAGGGGATCACATGGATAGCAAGTCCGGCTTGAGTGATGTCTTGATCCTGAAATTTGGCTAAGTCTGGAATGTCCTGAAAATTTGGCTAAGTCTGAACGTCCTGATCCTGAAATTTGGCTAAGTCTGAAAGTCCTGATCCTGAATTTTGGCTAAGTCTGGAATGTCCTGATCCTGAATTTGACTAAGTCTGGAAACTGAAAAAACCTCCAAAAACTAGATTTTGCAATATAACTCCTGGAGGTCTGAAACCACTCTCAAACATCCTGAAAGTATATATGGAATATAACTTAAAGTGACATTTCCTTCTATGTTTCTTCTTTCTTATACTTAAATGTTATATTCCATAAAAGTTATCCTGATAGAGAGTTCGAAAAGTCAAATTTCGCTCCTGTCCTTCACTGAGGATCCAGAGCGAATTTCGCTCCTGTCCCTCCCAGGAGGACCAAGGCAAAGCGCTCCTGTCCCTCACCAAGGGACCATGGCGATAATACTTATTTGAGCCATTCCTGACCTTGTTTGGACGAATTGAGACATCAAAGGCATGGTGAAGGGCAAAATGGGCATGATGGAGCATCCAGACTTGATCAAAAGCAATGAAATGATGAAGTTTTTGCCTAGAAGGTCAAATTCGCTCCTGTCCCTCACTGAAGGACCAGAGCGATTTTATTCATATGCACATTTTTAGACCTTGTTTGGACATTAACTTTTATTCATAGCATGAAGCAGGATGATATCTTCCCTAGCAAAGACATTTCATGGTGAAAAGTGAAGCATTTGGGCCTGGAGGACAAAAATCGCTCCTGTCCCTCACTAAAGGACCGGAGCTTGAAATCCAAAATTGCCTTGTCCTTGAAAGATTTGAACGATTTCGCGAATTGAGAAGATCAAAGGAGATACATTTTATCAGTTGAATATAACTTGAAAGCGCAATCATGAGGAAAATCGACCCTAGAAGCAAAATCGCTCCTGTCCCTCTGCCAGGGACCAGGGCGAATTTAAGTGATAGCTCCCGTCCCTCTCTCAGGGACCAGAGCGATTTTCCCTATAAGACAAGTTTTGGGCGAAGATCGAGTAAGTGTTAAGTTTGAGGCAAGCGAAGGAGGCGTAACGAGTCCGTTGAAGATAATTTGAAGATTGCAAAAACGCCAAGTGAAGCCCATATTGTCCTAGGCGCTCCTGTCCCTCTCCCAGGGACCAGAGCGATTTCTTCCTTAGACAAATCTCTCGCCAAGATGAAGCAAATTACATGTCAAGGATGAGTGAAGGGAAGCATAGCGGATCCATTGAAGATGGTTTTAAAAGTTAGCAAAGCATGATTGAGCCTACAAGTGAAAGTTCGCTCCTGTCCCTCAGCCAGGGACCAGGGCGAACTCAAGGTTATTTAATATTCCCTCCAAGCTTAAATCACTCCAAGCTAAGACACAAAAGGGGCAATGATGTTTGGAACGCCTCGGAGAGAAAGTAAAGTATCAAAGACCGCAAAGGTGATGGAAATGCCCAAATTCGCTCCTGTCCCTCACAAAGGGACCAGAGCGAAATGTTCAAGTGTGTCCAAGTTTAAGTTGCCGCTCACATTTCAAGTGTTCAAAAGGGAGTAAGGAACATCATTTTACACCGTGAAGACAGTTGCAAGTTGATATAAACAAGGATGAGCACAAGGAACAAAGATTCGCTCCTGTCCCTCACCAAGGGACCAGGGCGATATTCACTCAAATATCAAATTTGCATTGTAAAGGACGAGTAAAGTATGCATGGAATGAATAGATAACATTGTTACCTGCCTTGCGATATAAATTGGTGATTAAAGAGACAAAGACCCAAGGAAAAGGGCAAGTTCGCTCCTGTCCCTCACCAAGGGACCAAGGCGAAAGTACTTTAAAGCGCACTCCTTCCACAAAAGGGACGAATTAAGCTCAAGATTCCCAATTAAAATGCTATTTTGGACGTCTAAGACATGACTCTGAACGTGAAAAACAAGAAAAACAAGGCCAAAATGAAGGGCGCTCCTGTCCCTCTCCCAGGGACCAGAGCGATTTTGTTGATGTCCATTATCTTGCCATGCCTAGGCGCCAATATCATCTATGACACATTAAATGCCAATTTCGATGAAACCTTGAGATATTTTAAAAAATTAAATTGGCATTTAAAAATAGCGCATAAGGTATTTAATTAATTTATTTAGCCTTTTAAAAATCGAAATTATTAACTACAAAGGCATTTAAATTAATTAATTATTAAATTAAATTTAAAAAAAAAAGGGGAGCGCTTGGGGTATTGTTTTGCAAGGTCGGCCCCCTCTTTTATTAAATTTTATTTGTTTTTTTGGGCCTATTTTCCAAGTTGGCCTAGGGGCAATTATCAAGATGAGCGCCTATATAGGAGGGGTGTGTTGAGCATGTTAATCCATCTTTCAATCATTTGTCCAAGTGCGATTTTGAAGGAGCAATAAAGGAGTGCGAAATCTGGTCCAAGAAGGAGTGCGAGTTGAAGGCTAGAGGTGGAGCGAATTTTCCTCAAGACGTTGAAGGCTAGAAGTGGTGAAGTTGATAGAAGAAGCACATTTTGAAGACTTCGATCCACATTTTGCCTAGCAAACTTGCTTAATTTTGCATCTTTTCTTAGAGTTAATTCCCAAGTGGAGGTATGGCGAGATTCTCCTAGTCTCAATTTTGAATTTTGAATTTTCAATCTCAAGTGATTTAGTTAAATTTAGGAAATGATAATTCAAAGATTTATCATGAGGTTTCCTAATTTAAAACTTAAATCGTCTTTCTAGTTTATATTTCCACGTTGCAAAACATGTTACTAATTTTGAAATGTTGTGTAGGTATCAAGATGGCGACTCCCAAGCTCAAAGGATTTACAAGTCGGAAGGTTCTCCTCAAGGAAAATCAAGCCAGATCAAGGACGATCAAGCAAGGACAAGGGCGGCCTCCTCCAATCCAGCGTTTCAAGGCAAGGTACAACAGTCGTCCTGCACATCAAGGACACAAGAAGTTAGAACAAGGGTTCGTTGAAGAAGCAGATAGTTCCAGATGAATTAATTAAAGCTAGCTTCTCAACAACACCAAGTTGAATATTTACCAAGTTACAAGTGTCAGACGAGGTGGCATCCTAGTCATCACTTCTCCAGTCAGTGTGGTCCACCTCAGCATGTCCAGATTCAATGTACCTAACTCACGGAAGGTGGCACAAACTCCGATGTACCTACCCCGGCTATTCATTGGTCGAATTTTCTAGAGAGGACATGTGTCCAAGCAATACAATTTTATCATTGGTCAAAGCATTAAATGTTATGTAATGGTTGTAACAAACCCTAATTAGGGTTTTCATTGTTGAATCTTGGCCATTGATCTCGAATTGATCTAAGCCATCG
The DNA here is from genome assembly GCF_030272615.1 of Cryptomeria japonica. Taxonomy (NCBI): domain Eukaryota; kingdom Viridiplantae; phylum Streptophyta; class Pinopsida; order Cupressales; family Cupressaceae; genus Cryptomeria; species Cryptomeria japonica. Next base: position 262,414,998 of record NC_081405.1, on the reverse strand, counting down.
AATTGTATTGAGGGCACTATATAAGCCCTGGCATTTCATTTTGTAAAGGTAATTAGCAATAGTTAGATAATAGTTAGAGAGTTGAAAATAGTTAGAAGATAGAAATAGAATAGCAATTAGAGTAGAGTAGAGGGAGAAGGCAAAGATTGTTGCCAAGATGTTGTTGTAAAAGACTTGTAACTTCATTGAAGAAATGGTGAAATTTATGGGTCGATTCGACAATTTGCATGGTCTTTATACTTCTCATATTTGATTTCATGTTATTAGATGAGTGGAAGAAATATGCTTGATTGATGGTGAAATTCGCATATCCATACTACTAGCAGTTTGTTGATTGCAGACTTGCCTTGTGTAGTCAATTGGAATCATTCAGCTTAAGCGTAACTTCAATTGTCGCTTCTTCATTGATATGCATCAACCTGATGGTGTCTATGCCTGCAGTGATGATTTGAACATCATAAAGCTTCCCTTCGAAGATCGCACTAGCCTTGTGGAGATGGTCCTGCGATGTCAAAACAAGACCTAGTTAGAGTTTCATCAAAGATCAATCATTGCTCCTACATTCTTAGTATTAGGATTAGATCCTCTCTTCGCCCTCATCCTTTTTCCATTTTTTCCAAATCTAAGCTAGCAAGAGCCTGTGTTCCAGCAATATTCAAAGCAAATCAGAAGTTCAGGCATCAAATGTAAGTCCCCTTGTGATTCCAGCAAATCACATCATACCACTGGAGCTTATCCACACGTAGAGACCCTACATACAAGAACCTTGAAGTTTCTCCGATTGATCCTTTTCGCGATATCTTCAGCATTCGGAAACTTTATTCAAGAGAGGATAAGGTACCCTTGGGTATTTTATTCTGTGTTAGGCTGTGTACAAAATACACGTCAACATGACCCTGCTTGCGTTTTGGGGGAGATTCAATCGTCTTTATAGCCGGAAATATACTGCGTGGTACCTGTTGACGTGTATTTTGTACACTATCAAACACAGAATAAAATACCGAAGGGTAGCTTATCCTCTCTTGAATAAAGCCTCTGATTGCTGAAGATATCGCGAAAAAGGATCAATCAAGATGACTCCAAGGTTCTTGTATGTAGGGTCTCTACGTGTGGATAAGCTCTCTGTGGTATGATGTGATTTGCTGGAATCACAAGGGGACTTACATTTGATGCCTGAACTTCTGATTTGCTTTGAATATTGCTGGAACACAGGATTTTCACTAGCTTAGATTTGAAAAAAGGAAAAAAGATGAGGGGGAGGAAAGGATCTAATCCTAACACTAAGAATGTAAGAGCAATGAATGATCTTTGATGAAATTCTAACTAAGTCTTGTTTTGACATCATAGGAACATCTCCACAAGGTTAGTGCGATCTTTGAAGGAAAGCTTTATGATATTCAAATCATCACTGCAGGCATAGACACCATCAGGTTGATGCATATCGATCAAGAAGCGACAACTGAAGTTAAGCTTAAGCTGAATGATTCCAGTTGACTACGCAAGGCAAGTCTGCAATCAACAAACTGCTAGTAGTATGGATATACGAATTTCACCATCAATCAAGCACATTTCTTCCACTCATCTAATCATAAAATCAAACATGAGAAGTATAAAGACCATGCAAATTGTTGAATCGACCCATAAATTTCACCATTTCTCCAATGAAGTTACAAGTCTTTTACAACAACATCTTGGCAACAATCTTTGCCTTCTCTCTCTACTCTACTCTAATTGCTATTCTAATACTTCCAACTGCTTCTAACTATATTCTAACTCTAACTATCCCCTTTACAAAATGAAATGCCAGGGCTTATATAGTGCCCTCAATACAATTCGATGACTTAGATCAATTCGAGATCAATGGCCAAGATTTTACAATGAAAACCCTAATTAGGGTTTGTTACAACCATTACATAACATTTAATGCTTGACCAATGATAAAATTGTATTGCCTGGACACATGTCCTCTCTAGAAAATTCGACCAACGAATAGCTGGGGTAGGTACATCGGAGTTTGCGCCACCTTCCATGAGTTAGGTACATTGAATCTGGACATGCTGAGGTGGACCACACTGACTGGAGAAGTGATGACTAGGATGCCACCTCGTCTGACACTTGTAACTTGGTAGATATTCAAATTGATGTTGTTGAGAAGCTAGCTTTAATTAATTCATCTGGAACTATCTACTTCTTCAAGTAACCCTTTGCTTTGACTTCTTGTGTCCTTGATTTGCAGGATGATGATGTACCTCGCCTTGGAATGCTGGATTGGAAGAGGTCGCCCTTGATGACGTTAGTCCAAAGAAGGCCGTCCTTGTCTATGCTAGGCTGGATTGAAGAAGGTCGTCCTTGATGACGTTAGTCCAAAGAAGGCCGTCCTTGTCTATGCTAGGTTGGATCGAAGAAGGTCGTCCTTGTCCGTGCTTGATCGTCCTTGATGAGATCCTGCCGACTTGTAGATCCTCCGGGCTTTGGAGTCGCCATCTTGATACCTACACAACATTTCAAAATTAGTAATATATCTTGAAATCTAAAAATTAAACTTTAAAAGGAAGATTCAAGATTTTAGTTAGGAAACTTCATGATAAATCTTGAGTTATCATTTCCTAATTTAGGATTTTCAAAGCAAAATTTAAATCTTCAAAAATGGTGCCAAGGTGATTACGCCATACCTCCACTTGAGAATTAAATCTAAAAAATGATGCAAAAATAGGAGAATTTGCTAGGCAAAATGTAGATCAAGACTCCCTTTAGCAAAATGCGCCCCCCCTTTAGCTTGGAAAAGAACTCCATCTTCCACTAGCCTCTTCAAGATCTGGAAATTCGCCTTCAAATGTCTTCAAAATTTGGAAATTATCCTCCAAACTAGCAAGAAATATGCCTCTCTAATGGCCTTCAAGATGAATTTCGCCTTCCTTAGTCTCCACATTTTGTAGAAACTTGCTCCACTCCAGCTAGATTTCGCACTTCTTCTTTGCCCTTCCAAATCGCATTTGAAATGATGAGTGAATGATGGATTAAAATCGCTCAACACACCTCTCTTATATAGGCGCTCATCTTGATAGTTGCCCCTAGGCCGACTTGGAAAATAGGCCCAAAAAAATAAATAAAATTTAATAGAAGAGGGGGCCGACCTTACAAAAAACATTAAAATAATACCCAAGCGCTCCCTTTCTTAAATTTAATTTAATAATAATTAATTAAATGCCTTTGTAATTAAAAACTTCGATTTTTTAAAGGCCTAAATTAATTATTAAATGCCCATACGTTATTATTAAATGCCATCTTAATTAAATATTTCAAGTTTTTATCGAATCTGGCATTTAATGTAATTTGAAGGATATTTGGCGCCCAATCATGAAAAATAATGGCTATTAACAAGATCGCTCTGGTCCCTTGGTGAGGGACAGGAGCGATCTCATTCTAGACCTCACACTTCTTGTTTTTTACGTCCAAGACCTCATTTTTGACGTCCAAGATGGCATTTTTACTTAGAATTTCGAGTTCAATTTATTCGATCTTTGAAATGAGTGCACTTTAAAGCATTTTCGCCTTGGTCCCTTGGTGAGGGACAGGAGCTATTTTGCAAATCCAAGCTTATCCGTCCTTTGCTAGCTTCGAAAATTATCTTCAATGGATCGATTGCGTCTTCCTTCACCCACCTCAAACGTAAAACTTGTTTTTCTCTTGCCCGAATCTTGTCTTGAGGGAAAATCGCTCTGGTCCCTTGGAGAGGGACAGGAGCGCCCTAGCCAGTCACCTTGGTCCCTTGGAGAGGGACAGGGGCGAACTTGTTACTTAGGCCGATTTTCTTCATTGTGGCGTACTTAAGTTATATTCAACGGGCAAAACATACTTCCCTTGACCTCCTCAAATCGCGAAACCACTTAAATCTTGCAAGGATAATGCGAAATTGGAATTCAAGCTCCGGTCCTTCAGTGAGGGACAGGAGCGATTTTTGCTCTCAGGGCCAAATCTTTTTACTTTTCACTTCAAATTTCCTTCGCTGAGGAAAATATCATCTCTTTACACGCCATGAATAAAAGTTCGAGTCCAAACAAGGTCTAAAAATGTGTATATGAATAAAATCACTCTGGTCCCTTGGTGAGGGACAGGAGCGAATTTACCTTTCTAGACAAATACTTCATCATTTCATCGTCCTTAATCAAGTCTGGATGCTCTATCACATTCATTTTGTCCTCCATCATGCCTTTGATGTCTCAATTTGTCCAAACAAGGTTAGGAATGACTCCACTAAGCTTTTTCGCTCTGGACCCTTGGTGAGGGACATGAGCGATTCGCCTTGGACCCTTGGAGAGGGACAGGAGCGAAATTCGCTCTGGATCGTCAGTGAAGGACAGGAGCGAAATTTGACTTTTCGAACTCTCTATCAGGACAATTTTAATGGAATATAACATTTAAGTATAAGTGTATTCCATATATACTTTCAGGATGTTTGAGAGTGGTTTCAGATCTCCAGGAGTTATATAGCAAAATCTAGTTTTTTGAGGTTTTTCAGTTTCCAGACTTAGTCAAATTTCAGGATCAGGACATTCCAGACTTAGCCAAATTTCAGGATCAGGACTTTCAGACTTAGCCAAATTTTCAGGACATTCCAGACTTAGCCAAATTTCAAGATCAGGACTTTCAGACTTAGCCAAATTTTCAGGACCTGCTATCCTATTGATCTCCCCGACAACACTCAAAATGCAAAGGCTAACTAACAAAACCCTAAAAGACCAAAAAACAAACCCTAAAAAGCAAAAAAAAGCAAGGGTCCCCATTTGCAATGGGGCGATGTGTGAAATGGTCACAACAGTACCCATTTGGCAAGTTCAGCCCGGATTTCTTGTGCCTTCCAGGATTTGATGTAAGCCTTCACCCCATGCAAACCAATCTGCGTAGAGGCCCTTCGAACCTCCTTATTGTAGTTTTCACTTCAGAGTAAAAACGGCCTTAGGGGTGGGGCAAATTCACTTACATGTATCCAATCTCCTCTTGGACATACAAACCCTTCCTTATCTCATGCCATTCCTAAAAATCTTTCCAGCCCCTGCAACCATTCTTTTCTTACACAACTCTTGATTATCCAGTTGGGTGAACCCACAATAGTGGGTTACACTTTTTTGCCAACTTTGACACTGCAATATTCATTTTCAGAAAAAAACTTCAGATTCAGACACCTATTACTGCTAAACTGTAGTTTGTAGATGATATGAACTAGTGATTTGTGTCATTTTGTGTGTAGATTCTAAAAATATTTTTTTTGATAATTTTTGGAATCAATTTGCTTCCATTTTTCTATCTCCCTCGAAAACTAGTTTTTAACAAAAAACAACATTTTTAAAGAGTGATACTCACTTGGTCAAGCATAACTTTTTTTCTATAATAGATATGAACGTGATTCTTTCGAATTTAGTTTTTTAACATCCACATCTAGTGTTTGCGATTGGTTTTGTAACATTATCTTCAATGTTTCATATCTTATTAAGTTTTGAAGCTGAGTTAACTGTAATTTTGACATATGTCCATTTGGTCGCACATAACTTGTTGTATATGTAATGAAAATCATTTTTTTTTTGGTTGGAAAGAGGACTTCAATACCTAGTGCGTAAATATTTTTCAGATTTTTTTTTCACTTGTTTACTATTTTTCCATAAGTGTTGAACTCAGAAGTTGATGTTTGGTGTGAAACCTATGTTTAGTTAACCAAAAAAAATAAATCTTAATAAACTCAGTATGTATTAAAATAATAATCATTGGAAAGCTTGTTTCGAGTACTACTATCATGCATTTGGGTTTGTCAAAATTCATCCATTTGAGCCCCCAATTTGAGCTTCGAAGGCCAAAAATTTGCAGAAACCACGAGAGTTTGGGGGGAGATCTCTAGCAAGCGGGTTCGATAGAACATATGTTCTATTGAATCCCATGGGGTTTGATCGAACCCATGTTCTATGTTCGATCGAACCCCCTTTTTTAATAATTTTATATTCGATCGAATGTATTTAAAATAATACGTTCGCTCGAATCATTTTTTTGGTCTGATCGAACATGGCATTCAATCAAAAGTGGTAAAAATTATGTTTTGGACAAACGAGTGCAATTTCTTCGTCCAAAAAAGTGTAACCCACTATTGTGGGTTCACCCAGTTAACAATGCTCCTCAACTCCAGCTTGAGGCACCAAGCAAGGAACATATAGACAATATCCGCATTTATGCGGCATTGGAATTCGGCCTTAATGTATTCGTCCCCCAGCACAATTTTGACCCGAGTATGGAAGTCTTGGTCATCAAAGATGAAAATGTTTGATAATCTTTCATTTGTAATGTGGCCCCAAAACACCACCATCTGAAAGAACCATGGTTTGTGTTTGGGGTTTAAGTTGAATTTGATTTTGATTCATGCCGGTCTATGTATTCATATTCTGTCATTTGATTGAGTTAGATAATTCAAAAGGTAACCACTGTTTTATTTTCATGACTACTTTTTCAGTAGTTAATGGGGCACATCCCATGCTAAAAGATCAGTTGCACATAAATGGTTTTCTTTTCTAACTGAACTATTTAATTCTTGAAAACAAACTTAAAAGATGTAAATTTTTGCAGCAGTAGGGCATATTTGTATATACATTACATTCAATTAAAATATCACATTGTAGCCACTATGGTTCAATTTTTTAATGTTTTTTTGTAGTTAGGTTTCACTACCTGCTGTCAACAGTCAAAGTTCCAATATCTGTCATATATTTGAACTTTCACACTTTGCGTGCACAGATTTCCAGTCAAACTGCAGCTGAGTACATCAAGACTTGTGATCCAAATTCACAGGTAAAGATGCTTTGCTAATCACTCATGATTTTATCTGGAGAATAAGTGTTATGTGCAATATGTTATCATGTCTTGTTTGTTGACATTGTTGCATTTAAGGATATGTGACAATGATATTTCAAATTGTGATTAAATTGTTATCTGATTAATGCAGACATTCTTGTCTCATGAACAACTGCTTAGACATTTTTCTGATAAGCTACCAGGAGAACCATATAAAAGTTACTTTAAGAGTGCAGCCACCAAAAATGTAATCCGAGATCCAGATGTACCAAATGGCTGTGATGCTGATGCACCTGAGTATGCTTTTCTTATCACATCTTACTACAATATTTTGTTGAAGGAAATTCCTCTGTGTGAGCCAAGTTCATCAGCAGACTAAATTTTTTCTTTAGGATTATGTTTCCTATTATAAAGAGACTGACACAATTCAATGTCCGAAAATTTTAATTTAATGAATTCTCCTTACTTAACAGGCTTGATGATCCCACTCCATTAAGTGAACATCGAATAGGTGGTGGAAACAGAGATGCAGCTGCAGCTGGTCTGGTTCAGAATGTATCAATTCAAGGATTTGAACCGCCATGGATCAGACCAGTCCCACCTATACTTCCAGAACAAGATGGAGAGGCAGGAATTTGGATTCACTTGATAGCTTTAATTGATTAATGAATGCTTGGTGTTTGCTTTTTCCTGGAAGGTGATTGATCCTTTTCTATGTGGTTATCATTTTATACAGTTAGTGTGGTTGACACCTGAGAACAACCACGAACTGCTCTGGGATTATAGCATGTGTGCTGACACTAGTCGTGGAGCTGCTGTTAGGGATTTGATAATCAGAGCATTAAAGGGAGCACTTGCACCTGCACAGCAAGAGGTAGAAGCATTTATGCTTCATTAAAGGTTGTAGAACATCACGACTGTTTTACTTGAGTCAGATAATATAGTGGCTGCAAGTTTACATTCAAGTTGGAATTGGGGATTGAATATTTTTAGTTTATTTCCATGGCACTAGAAAGTAGAAATGTGAGATTGCAACAGTATCTTCCTGCAATTTATATTTTCTCATTTCTGTTTAAATCAATATTATTTGATTCAAGTTGCATAGTGTAGTTGGCCTACAGTTTTTTGATTGATTATTGATGTTCTTTGGCATCCCATTCTTACAGCTGAGACGGTCTGCATGCTATATATGGAATGAGAAATACAGTGTTGGTCTTTTATCTGGCCATTCATGGACCTTCCATGCTAAGTTGGACCTTCCATGCTAATACTTTATACTAAAATATGGGCATGTACTTTAATGGATTGTGGAACGAACAAGGCAAAAATTAGATACTGAATGCTGCAGCCTGGCACCCTAAAGATATAGCAAGTCTTTTGTCAGGAAGTTCTAGTTGAAGAAATTTGCATCTCAGCATGTATTTCTGAAAGTCATAGGTGTCTGCTTCGTATGTAGTATCTTTGTAAAGCAAGGAGGTTTCATGTATCAACTTTTTCCATTCGTATCTGTAAGCTGTTGGCTGATCAAAGATTGAATATTGTTAACAAAAAGAATTTCCACTCAGATTTTTGACCTGTTTGATGATAATAGACATCTCTTCTATTTGCTTTCCTCATTTTCATTGTGAACAGGCTTCAAATATCAAACAGTACTCCGCTTTCACCATTGTTTTAAATATTTTTCACAAAGCAACATAGTCTAGCATTCTATTTTCCATTGAAAAGGAAGTGCTCAATGTAAGGTTTCTACAAAGATTAACAGCTTATTTACACTTACAATAAGTCATCCATTATTTGGGCAAGTGCACCTACCTCCCAGTATGGGATATATCTTTCAAGTATTGCCATACAGTAATTAGCAAAATAAAAATGTATCAAATTTCTAATGGAATGTCATATTATCAGTTTGTTGTAAATAGAATATGCCAGTTCTGGTGCATGATATAAAATACCATCAATATATCAGAAAAAAATGGGCAACGTTTTTTTCTTATATATTGATAAGTTAGATCATTTTTAGTCGATGGGTCCTGAAAAGGGTAATTATATTGCCCCAAATTTTTTTTTATAGAAAAATGGGCAAATACGAAGGAAAGCAGATTGCCCTGTAGTCCTGCTTGTTTTCATTATATTACTTACATCATACAATAGACAAACAGGACCTATCTATATAGATAGATATGGTTTTGATGATCCTGAAAATAATCTAGACCTCAGACAAAGCATGGTAACATAACCAAAAGCCTAACCTAGACTAAGATGACACCTGGCATTAGGTAAACTATAGCTTAGTTTGTTATTCCCTTGATCTTTGATACGAGAGGAAGCCCTAGTTGACTTTCTTTTTAACCCATCCAATAAATGCTGAACACCAGTTCCCCTTTTCTTCCTTTTGTTTTGTTTTTAAATTCTAAATATAGGAAGGTTTTCAAATCTTCAACACCAAATTCAAAAGAATTGAGAGCTCTAAATTCAGTCTGATTTTAATTTGATATGCTACAATTAAGCCATCTTGGTAAGTGAAAGATACAGAAATATAGAATCTCAAATGATCCATGTGGATTTTCTAATTACAACTCCAGTGATACTAGCAAGCCCATTCTCATGGACTGCAGTAATGCTGATTCCTTTTTTACTGTTTGTGGTATTCCCAAACCATTTCTAGAGTTTTGTGGCTTCCAAATATAGATGCAAAACTTGCTTCCCTCACAGGCTCTCGTGGAAAACTCATGCCACTTGTGTGTTGAAATGGCTCTCAACTTACAGAATAACACTATGGTCAGTTATTGCAAAAAAATAATGAGAAACATTGGAAAAGCTTGTTGAAAACTATTTAGTAGAAGTGGTTTTAACACATTTTGAGTTTTTTGTTTTGCCTTCATTCCAAATGTTTTTTGTTAGCTTCTAGCGTTTGGTTAATTTTTTTCTGTTCTTCTTGAATTTGTTTTTAACTTTTTTGAAAAGAAACTGGCATCTATAAGTATGATAATAAATCCCATTGGGCCACGTATACGAGTTGTTTTTCATACTTCTTCCATTGGGCCATAAATATGGGGATTAGGTTCTAATGGCAGTTGTAGTTCTATTTTTTTTGCCCTTTGTAACACTCCTAATATGCAACCTTTCCTTGAAGGTATTGCATGGAATAGGGAATTGTAGCATGAGGTGAAGTTGGAATGTACTAAATTTTGGTACTATAACAACACTATTTTTGATGTTGTGATGATTCCTTATTATGAGTAGTTGGTCATTGCTCATTGCATTGACTATGGTTGAGAAAGTGTTCAAGGCATTGAGCCATTATGAGTTGAGTGGGCCATTATTGTTGGATGTGGTCAATAACACAAATCTACTAGTAGATGAATAAGAATAATTGGAAAATGAAGGGCTGCAACGGCACCTTAATCAAGTTCCTTGTGGCTTTAGGGGACTATTAGTTTTCTTGAAGTTGGTTGATGCCTTAAGTGGAGTAAAGCATATCAAGACCTTGTGCAATTTGTTGGATGAGGTGGTGAAGGAGTTGGAAGTGGAGAATGTTGTCTAGATAGAGACAGACAATCCAACTACATGTGTTGGTAAACTTCTAAAGAAGAGACATCCTGCATTTGTTTTCTTCTTGAGGATATTGAGAAACTTAGTTGGGTGAAGAAAGTGGTGGAAGATGTGAGGTATGTTGATAAATACACTTACAAAGTTACAACCATGCATGGGCCTTGAATCTCACGAGGGACCACATTGATGGCAAGGAGCTTTGCATGTTTAAGAGTCACATGATTATTCCAACTGTATTGCTCAACCTCAAGCGCATGTTTTTGAGTGAAAGGTGGTTGTAGAGTCCTTATTTTGGGAATATAGAAGTTGAAAGATTTGTGAAGACCATTTTTGATTATATCTATGCCAAATATGTGTAGGGATACTTAAGATTTTGATAAAAATATCGTATTTCTTTTTTAATAAATTTTATAATGTTACAATTTGTTAATTTTGTAAATTTCTGATATTTTAATTTACTGATTTTATTTTAAAAAAAACTTCTCATTTAGTTTAATTTTCTGATTTTCATTTTTATATGCTCTTTTGTTTTAGGTATCAAAATCATTGGTTAGGGTTCTACAGTTGGTTGATGGGGATAAAATATACATGGGATATCTATGTGAGGCTAGGGACAGGGCCAAATAGGTGATTCAACATTTTTATGGGTCCAGTAGAAACACATATGGACCCATTTGATACATTATTGATTGGAGGTGGAACACACAACTCAATCAACATAGTCATGTCACTGCTTATTCTTTGAACCCCAATTTTTTCTCCTTTGGTTCATTCATAGCAAACAAGGAGGTTATGTATGGTCTCAACATGTGTATGGAGAGCTTGGTCCTTGACAAGAATCTTAGAGACATCATACATGATGACTCACAAATTTATAAGGGGGTGAAGGGGAGTTTGTTTGCTTCACCTTGATGCAGCCACTTTGCAGCCAGGTAAAAAAAGATGACTGTTTATTGTTTACCTTAAATTATACTTTTTCTAAAATTAAAATCCTTTCAAAGTTGTACTTTTTCTTGCAACAACATTTAATCTTCAAAGTCTTGCCATCTGCATTTTGTCTCAGCCTTGTAGTGTTTTTAGTTGTGAGCACAATTGGAGTGTTTTCATGACTATTCATACTAAAAAGTGCAATGAATTGAATCGACAGTGCCTGAATGACTGTTCATGTGCATCTCAACCTTCGGTTGCATTCAAAGTAGGTACAAGGCTAGGAGACACATGAAGTGTTTGAATTTGATGACTTTGATCCATAGTTTGAGTGGATTGTTGATAATATGGAACTGTTGATAACTGAGAATGATATGGCTGATTTGGAAGAGGGATGTGGTAGCATGGCAAGTTGAAATTTCAAATAGTAATATGTGAGGAGGGAAAAGGTGAGACATCAGTGGAGGTTTATTGCATTCACAACATGCTTTTGTTGAGGTTGATATTGTTCTTCAATAAGAAGCTACAATAGGACCATCTCGTTTGAGGACACCTACACACTGACAAACTTTTTTGAGCATTATATGTTGAAGAAATTGATAGATAATTAACTATGAAACTTGATATTTATTGAATTTGTTTTTTGGTCTATGATTTGTATTTACTGTTGAACTCTAGTTTTGATTTATATATGAAGAAAATTAGTAAGATATTCTTGAAATTCAGCTGTATGCATGTTTTTGAAGGGTTTTTTTACAAATTTATGTGTTAATTTTTTTGAAAATTTGTCGAGTTATTGCTTGAATCAGAGTTTTTGAATCTTTTTGGGTCAGCCAAGTTATTGTTGAATACAAGTTTTTCAACTATGCTTCAAAGGTTACCAAATATTGCACATACATTTCTACTAGTGCAGGGTGACCATGGGCAAATAAGATGTAGCATAATCCAATTGTATTCCAAGCCTTACATAATCTTCATTATTGGCTTTGGCAGGGTTTTGGACACCTTAAGATCAAACTGCTAAGGTGACTTCACAACGTGTGGTACAGAAAAGTGCCAACAGTGTTGCTGCCTTCATCCTTACAGGGTTGGTGTTTGTCATATGACCCAAGGGACAGCACCCCATGTAGTGTGGGGCAGTACCCTGTAGGATATGTTTGACCAGTCCATTTTGTTGTGACTCATCTTAACTGACATGGAGTGAGGGGTCACACATGTAATAGCAACTGTTTCATCTTTCATAAATGTTCTTGAGCATTTGCAGATTTGTAGTATCATGCACAAATATCTAGATAGCCAACATACCATAAATTATGAGAAGATAGACACAGCTAGTGGAAGACAGACAATCAAACACATCCCACTTGAGCATTTTATGTACTAAAGTTACAGATTAATAAAATTATTCTGTTCTAGTTCTTTTTATCTGTCCTATGCATCATTATCTAAATGTTATTTGTTGTTTTAGATCATTATAAAAATTGCTTCTGCATGCAACACATCTAGAGTGTTCTACCTTGGATATCTCTGGGGAGTTTGATTATCAAGTAACCTATTGTCAATCAGTTTTTGTTTCACAGTATCCATGAACAAAATTTTGTCTATTCCCCAAAATGCATTTATCTTAAACACTTTGATAGCATGCTTCTTGTTTTTATATCTTGATGTGTAGAGAGGAGGATGTAGTATTCACGTCAAGTAAATGGACCCATAAATTATTTTTCTTGAATATAAAATACTTACCAAGTTTTCCCAACTTGTGATGCTTCTTTACAGGAAGTCCTTTTGGAGCTTGAAGCTGATCCAAAACTTGTTTATCACTGTGGGTTATCTCCTCGTCGTCTTCCGGTAAGCAATTACATTTTTTTTTTGTCAAATTGTTAAATTCAAGCAATGAATTCTGAATGCTTTTATAATTCACTAGAGATGCATATAACTAACTCGACAACTGTTGTTCTATGTTATAAATAAAGTTGGAATTCTGTTTTGTACTTACTGTTTCAGGAGTTGGTCGAGAACAATCCTATAATTGCTGTTGAAGTACTTCTGAAGCTAATGAATTCTGTTCAAATAGCAGAGTATGCTTTATACTTCACATTACATTGTTTGAAGGTTTCTAATATCATACCCGTCAAGAAAATAATGCATTTTTATAGGTTATCTTATATGCAAAATTTTGTTATCAGCTATTTCAAAGTGCTTGTCAATATGGACATGAGCCTGCATTCGATGGAGGTTGTTAATAGGCTCACAACTGCAGTTGACCTCCCTACACAGTTTATCCACACATATATCTCAAACTGCATATCATCATGTCAAAACATTAAGGTCAGACCCTTTTTTGTGGTTACCTCCATGCTTCAGTTTTTCTGTTATTCAGTTTTTTTGTTCATGCCCTTTTGGCATTTAAGGTATAAATATAGGGTTACTTCTATTTTTCTGATTCCTTAAGAGAAATATCTGCCATTTTAGTAATACTGGAGTATGTATGCTTATGCACTGTCTATGTTCTCTTGATTTTAATATTTATATTGAGCAAATTTTGATTATCATGTGATTGTTTTCTGTATGTTTATTGGTAGAAGCATGAGTCCATATGCAGTTAAAATTACAGGGTCCTATAAATTTGTGTTCCAAAGTTCCCTTCAATTTCACATATGCTGCACAGGTATACTTTTTTAAAGATTTTATGTTAGTAGAAGTGTAAGGAATAACAGTTAGGCCATTTCTGCTACTATGCATATAGAGCTTCTCTTTCTTTTCTTGTCTGGTCCAAAGTGAAAGGACAATTGAATAGGCCATTTCTTTTCTCTAGTTGTGATGTGTATGTTAGTTCTGGATATATAAAATCTACCGATATTCATAACTGGTAAATTTTAGACAATGAGACATATATTTACATGCTGAAAGCAAGATGAAAAAAGTGATGCAATCCGTAGTGTAAAAAGTTAGTTCTGGAAGTCAAGAATACCCTACAACTTCAATGTGAAACGGCTTTTCTTGCTCTTCAAGAGTGAGAACAATTATTGACACTTGAATGTTCTAGGTAGACTGGAATATGAATGGACAATTTCCTGGATCTACTTACAATGTTGAGGCTCATATCCACTACAAGAGAGAACATGTAAATCTATTACTAGAAACATACAGCTTTATCATTGGGGAATCTGCCATTCTCAAGAAAATGTACTGATGAACTTTAACGTTTTTCTGATTTATTTCTAATTGCCAATTACATTGAGACTGTCATAGGTACTGTTGGGGTCAAAATGAGATCTCAATAGAGTTATATTATTCTCCCAAAAGTAAACCGAATGAGTGAACACTTTCAATATATATAAAGCCTCTTTTTGATGCCTTTCTTTACAGCTTTTGGAATAGACCGTATTGAATAGCTTCAAGAAGATTTTCCACTAAGACATAGTGGGGAAAGATGGTAGCTTGAGAAAATCATCTAAACATACTGTAACCAAAGCCACTTTACAAGTGTCTTATAACAGTAACTATACTTGTCAATCATTGCAAGACAATTACAGATATTTTCAAGTTTTGACCAAGTGATTGCAAGTAATAAGATGGAATGGGTTACCACCCTTCGAGGATTCCATGATATTCCATCTATGGCACATCTTGCCTCTTGGAATACATCTTAAGATGGATTTAAGAGAGCATTGAAGTTGGGGGTTGCGGTTAGTCTAGGTGGTGCATCTCTGACTTACTATTTTTAGTTGTGCAAGGCATCTTATAAAATGTATATAAGAGGTTTTATCGGTTCAACATGGAGTGCTTGGGTTGATTGGTTGATCCCCTTGATTGTAGGGGTGAAGTTTCTCCATTAGGAGTGTTACATTCTATGTTGTGAGGATAAATTCATTGGGGTGGATGGGGCAGGAGCACGGGTCCAACTTGGACTAATTTGATTATGGATTGGCTCTTGGTTTTGACCCCATGGTTTTGGGAAATCATCTGTGGTTTCCTAGTTTTCCTTTACTCATATGTTGGATGTTTGGGATGGAGTACAACATGGTTTTTTTTTTGACAAGCACATGCTATCGGATCCGCTATAGACAAAATTGAAGATCTCTTTAATAGAAACTACATTTGTAATGTAATTGTAATCCTTTTACTATGAATATAAATAGAATGGTGCTATTGTTTGTTGGGGCTTTCTTGAAACGGTTGTCTAGACTATATCTTGTGTAAATCTATTGTTATTTTGTTAAAATTGTTTTAGATTTTGCAACTCTCTTGTTTAACTCTTTTGTTTTAGATTAGATTTATTTCCTTTCATTTAGTATTAGTACTAGAGCTATGTTACTGGGTCCTGGTCTGGTTTGAAATGGGTACGGGTTCAGTTTCAGTATGATGCGGGTTCAGGTAGGGTCCACTCCACAATCTGGGGCTTTGAATTTGCAGAACCCGGACAGACCTAGACAGAATTTTCACCCGCAAACACTTGTACGGCCCAACCTGGGCTGAATTTAGCCATTTTTTAATTTATTTTTTTCTTTTTTGCCAAAAACCAATTCGACCCACCAACCCTAATTTGACCACCAAAAACATCAAAGGTAAAACGTATTTCATTATGCTCAATAGAATGAAAAACAAAACCATTTTCCTCCATTGCTGAACTTTTTTTTTTGCTTGCGGTTGCTCAAAGAAAGTTGAAGATTGATTTTTGTATACTTGAAGCTGGTTCTTGTGCCATTCCTATGCGGTTGCAAGTTTTGATTTGTTCTCAAAGACATTGAAGAGGAAGATTTCAACAAAAGAGGTAGGTTTTTAACTTTTTGTTGCTTTTTAAGTTTTTCCTTGTATTTGTTTACAAATTGAAATGAACTCTTCAATTTTGTTTTATTTTTCCATTTTGGTTTGTGGCTTTGTGCCTATCCACGCCGTTTATATAATTACTTGTGTTAGGCATTAAAATGGCAAGTGCTAGCTTTGTGAGCCAACCTCACTTTAAAACAGACCCACACTCTTCACTTTGGAAATATGTGGAAATGGTAGAAGTAGAAGAACTTCTAGGTGGAGGAGGTTTTGTTTGGATTTGTTCTCATTGCAAAGCACGATATAAGAGCTCATACAGTTGAGTGAAAGTACATTTGTGCTTTACCCCTTGCAAGGCATCAAATTTTGTCTAGGCATGCCAAAAGGTAAAGGCCTTTTGGTAGAGGCACACGTATTGGCATATATTTAAGAGCAAGAAAAAGCAGATGAAGCAGTAGGGAAACAATCTACAGTTGCTCATCCTTTGGCAAAGACTAAGAAAGGATCGAATGCCTCTCCATCATCTTCCAATATTGAACCTATAGAGGGCCATCCATTCTTGTCTGTACCTTAAGAACAACCTGTGACACATAAGAGAGCAAAGGGATCGTTGGAAACAATATTTCACAATGAGGGTAGAGAGATTGCTGAGCAAGACATATCTAGATGTATCTATGGTAATGTATTGGCATTTAATGTTGTTCACTCACCTTATCGGCAAAAAATGGTGAGATCAAT
The DNA here is from genome assembly GCF_030272615.1 of Cryptomeria japonica. Classification (NCBI taxonomy): domain Eukaryota; kingdom Viridiplantae; phylum Streptophyta; class Pinopsida; order Cupressales; family Cupressaceae; genus Cryptomeria; species Cryptomeria japonica. The sequence goes on along the minus strand of NC_081405.1, from coordinate 262,398,180 downwards.
TAATTAGGCTCCAAAGAGGTTCAAGGGCCTTGGTTATAATAAGGTGTGTACTTCCTTATTGGACAGAGAGGTGAAACATGTAGAGGACTCGTTGAAGCCCATCAAGGATTGAAATAGGCAGCAAACATTAAGAGAATGATACTAGGTGACACTTAGTGGGATTGTGCTAAGTACCTTTTGAGTTTCACTGAGCCTATAGTGAACATGATTTTATACTGACATGGACATGCCTTGTTTATGTGAGGTATATGATGGCATTGATTCAATGATTGGGAAGATGAATGCCATCATAAATGAAAAAGAGCAATATCTCGAAGAAACATTCGTCAAAGAACTATAGCAAATCGTTGTGGAGTGATGGAACAAAAGGATTGCTCCATTGTGTCTCCTTGCCTTTGCATTGAGTCCCAAGTATTATAGTCAATAACTCAATACTGGCACAAGAGTGTTGGATGTTTTGTCATTGATGTCTAAGTGTTGAGCTTCCTATTTGTGAGCTTGAGCTGCTTACCTATTTGTTTGAGCTTCTTGCCTGCTTGGTTGAGCTTCCTGCCTGTCTAGTTGAGCTATCTGGTTGTCTGCTTGACTTGGCTGTCTACTTGCTTGCTGACTTGTTTGGCCAAATCAGCTTGACACTCCATCATTTGACTTTAGCTCATTTCTGTGGTGTTCATATTTTTAGATGCTACGTTGGAAGGATTTTCTGTGTTTACAAAACCTGTTCTTTACAAACAGCTGGCACACATCTGTGTTCAAGTTATGTCATGAATTTGATGAGATGTGTGTTCTGAACACATAATCGTATATGGAAGTTCGAAAATGTTTTATATATGTGCATGTTATTGGTTGAATGGAAGTTTGTAGGAACAGATATGGCAGAACCTTGTTGTTGCAGGAGATGTTTTTTTTTGAGCTCGTATATTTAAGGAAACAGTTGCTACTATTGCCCAGATTCACAAGATTCGTGAGTTTATCTTATCGTTTTTCTTACAAATACTGGGTATCAAGAGCGAGTAATATGTTTGATAGCTTGTCGACTCTTTGTTTTCTGCCGCTTCACATAGAAGATTTTTTTTATGTAGCTGGTGGAAGTTTTCCTGAAGAAGCGTATTCTGTCTGTTTTTGTCGGCTGTTGGAGTTGAGCTATTTTTCTTTTGAAGTGATGTTGTCGTCTTATGGTCCAAAATCAGGCGAATTTTTTTTCTCCTTACACTGTAAAAAGCAGCGGTGCTACAAAGGACGGGAAGTTTAGCAGAAGTATTACAAGAAATTTTCATTTTTTTAGTTGAAAGGCAGTATTGAACATATGTAATACAATTCCTTCATCAGAGATGGACAAGTGTGTGTTGATGAAAAAAAAGGATATGTTTGAAAAATGAAAAAAGGTTTGGGGATCGTTTTTGGTGGGCAAGCACTGAAACTTAAGGGTAGAGCATAGTTTTTGTGTTTGAACTAGAGGCATATGAAAATGGGAATTGAGCTGTGCGATAAGCTTAAGTGAGTCTTTTTAAAAAGTGTGTGAAGACATATTCGAGCTGGCAGTGTGGTTAATGCGGGGTGTCTGATTCATCCTCTGTATGCTTTTTGCTAACTGTAATATGCACTGAGAAAAGGAGTTTCTTGAAGCAGAGTTTTTTTCGCAGTGAGGTGAAAAAGAGCTTTTTGTTTTTGCTTCAGTTCATATGTTGAGTCATATATGTTCATCTGATGATTACTAAGGAAATCCTTTTATTATGTGTCATTTAAAAACGATTTCTCTAGAAAATCAAGGGTGTTACTTAAACAAAAATTTGAAGTCTGCAAGATGTTGAGAGTGGCTTTGGTGGAGATTCAAATGGAGAAGAAAAAGTTTTTGAGAATGAACTATGGTGAAGAATTTTTTTTAGAGCTAGAGAAGTTGTAGAAAGAATGAATAAGACATTAATAGAGAAAGTGAGGAATATGCTCAATGGTGTAGGCTTAGATTAGAATGATTAGATAAAAACAGTTAGCACTGCTTGCTACCTTAACAAAGATCTTCTATGTCATCGCTTTTTTGATAAAATCCTTAAGGATATTTGGAAAGGCAAGAAGTCCTCTATTTGGCATCTCTCTGTTTTTAGTTGTATGCATGTTTTTGAGTGTACCCTATGAGAAGAGGTCTAAGTTGGGTTTCAACACAGAGAAGTGTATTGTCATTAGTTATAATGATGTACAAGCTATGGAATCTTGAGATAGAGAAGAAAGTGTGCAATTAAAATGTGATCTTCAAAGAGATCAAATCTTCTTCTTTTGAGTAACCTAGAAATGAAGAGAAAAAAGATGCGCAATCAGTGTAAAAAACTAGGGAAGCTACATCTGAAGATGAACTAGAGATTCAGGAGGCACTTGCAGATGAAGGTGAACTAGATGAGAGTTAAGAGGAGGAAGAAGAATGCACTTTGTTTTTTCTACCAATAATAATAAGCCTAGAATTGTGAGGGAGGCAGTTGAGTCAAAGGATAAGAGGTCTGGGAAGAATGCGATGAATGGAAGAAGGTAGCTTTAGAGAAAAACAAAACTTGGGACTTGATTTACTTAAGTAAGGGTAGGAAACTTCTTGAATGCAAATTGGGATTCATGAAGAAATTCAATTTGATGATAAGATTGATCTCTAAGGAATATTCCTAGGTTGAGGGAATATATTTTAGTGTAATTTTCTTGTTTGTTGCAAAATTGACCTTCCATTATATTTTTATTATGTTTTTGCTGTGGCATTTGACCTCAAGGTTGAATACATGGCATTAAGATAACTTTTTGGCATTTTACCTTATGGATTTGGTTTACAGGTTGAAGGAGTCTCTTTATGATTTGAAACAATCTCTTTGGATTTGGTATCCAAAGTTTGATGCATATGTTTTGGAGTTGGTATTTGTTAGAGATAAACTAGATAATTGTGTATACTATAAGCAAATAGGTGATCAATTTTTTGTTACCATTTTTTAAGGTGAATGCCAAACTTGTTAGTCAATAGTAGAAAGGATATGATTAGGAGTTCTAAATCTGATTTTCATGATAATTTGTTATCCTTCACCACTTGGAACTGGTTGTATCATACCCACATACTTCAAAAGAAGAGGAGAAAATGAATGCAAAACAATTATAAAGTCTAAGTGGTTCAGTATTTTAAGCATTTATAGAAACTAAGAAAATGAAAGGAAAACAAATTGAACTCAAAGCAAATGAGTTTGTAAAACAAAAATGAAAAATGAGAAAATAAAAATATAATAAATAAAACTTCTCTTTTAAAAAAAAATAGTCTTCTATGACTTTCTTGGCAGCAAATCAACGCATTTAAATGTGTAGGAATAACTATGCAATCGATTTGGAACTATTAGTGATCAATTTTCAACTCCATTTGTTGAATGATAAACAAGAATAAGTTGAGCCTTTTGAAATGATTTTTGTTTTTGGCAATCAAAATGAGCTAAAATAAGATACTTTTGGTGTTTAAAATGTTGCAATAAGCACTTTTAGGGTTAGCAATTAATTTTAGCATGTCCTAGTCAAGTCAAAGGTCAAACTTTTTAAAAAAGTAAAAGAAATTAAAACAATGCTTGGAAATTAAAACAATGCTTGGAAATGATGGGTTGACACAATGCCACCTGGGTTCTCCTTCGTTCTGCCCAGAACGAACTTGCCCTCCAAATCTTGCACCTTGTGAGAATTTGCCGAGACACAAAATTGGACTGTGAACTGGGTTTGAACTGGATGTGGATGAAACTTGGTGGATCCGGTAATGTAGATATATAATGTAAAATGTACAACTAGATAAATGTAGGTCTACAATACTAGTTTTCTGAGACTTAGAAGAAGGAAATAAATTTATTCAGGTTGGTTGATTGGATTTTTATATTGATTGTAGGTCTACAATACTAGTTTTCTGTAAGACTTGGATTTTTATATTGATTGCCAGATTCCCTACATATTACCAGAGCTTGTTGTCCGGAATTTCATTTATCAAGTTGGCTTCTACATTAGCATTCATTTCCCCTTGATGGTTTGAGCATTAGAGGATATTCTTTCAACATCATTCAGGATCCCTTCTATCGCCCTCTGTTCACTAAGCTCTAAAAGTTCTGAAGGCTGCATACCAACCAAGTTCTCTTTGCTTTTTCTTTGCCACCAGGTATCCTCAGTCTTGGATGTTAGGAGCATCTTACTCTTCGTAGGATTGTCTAGATGGGATCACTGCCCCAGGTCACCTTGTGATTGACATTAACAGGTCTTGCATTGGTGATTTCCTAGTGGTTGATGATGATGGTGCTGGTTTTGTTCCAATCTTTCTTGCAGACATGTGACAAAGTTGTATCATTTGGTCACATATTTTGATCTTCCTTGGCTCTATGATTCATTGAGTTGGTTCCTTCTTGCACTATCTTTATTTCTTTATTTTTACTGTCAGTTTTTTGGGTTTAATTACTTTTATAGCCTAGAGTTGTCTTTATCAAGCAAGTGGTGTTTTGTGTAGCATGCCAAATTATTTGATATTTTATCGAGATTCAATTGCTTAGTTTTTAAGTCAATCCCATTAACCCATATTACTTGAGTAGTGGTTCACAAGAACCCATCTCTCATGAGCATGAATGCTCCACTTAGCACTCATTGTATCTACTTGATTCTCATAGAGGAGCATCGACACTTTCTAGGAGTTCAGCCATCTCAGTACTACTTAAACTTAGTTGCGCTTAACATGGAGTTTGCTCCAAGATCAAGCCCATTTAGCTTGCTACCTCTTTTACTAAACCTTCAACAAGTTTTGTGCCTTATGAACCATTCATTATACAGCTCCTTAACTCATTCATTATCAAATGTGTGGTGTTTTGCATAGCATGTCAAATAATGCGACATTTTATGAGCATTCAATTGTGTACTTTTCAAGTCATATACCCATATTACATGAGTAGTGGCTCACAAGTACCCACCTCTTATGAGCATGAATGGCTCACTTAGCACCCATTGCATCTATGTTACTTGTAGGGGTGAAGATTTGAGACTTTTAGAGAGGCCACCCCTCCAAATACTGCTTTGACTCGGAAACCATAGATTTTCCACAAGATCAAGCCCACTTAGCTTGCTACTCCATTTGTAAAACCTTAATCAAGTGTTGTGCATTAGGACTGTCCAAGAGGTCACCCATTTCAGTATTAATTTGACTCAATTACTCTTAACCATAGTTGAACTACTCGCGACTCGGCTCGACTCGCCAAGCCCCTAGGAAAAAAACTCGGCGAAAACTCAGGAAAAACTCGGAAAAACTCAACGAAAAACTCGGCAACTTAAAAACACGCTTAAACTTAGTAAAAAATGCTTTTTTTTGCAATTTTTAATGAGAAGATGCATCCAATGAGTCAATAAATGATAACACAAAAGGAACAAGCTGATTCTAGATATATTTAAATGCGAAGTGTCTACAAAATCGCATCCTCATGAGGAATGCTGAGGGCTGGAAGTCTGAAGCAAAATAGTAAATTACAGTTTACTAAATAGTTTTTGTAAAAACAAAAGTAAATACATCATTACAAATTACAATTACAACTTCCTCTTCCCAGCTCTAGCAAAAACATGGGGAGAGGTAGAACTAGAGGGTCTAGACTGTCTAGTCGTATAAGTCTGCTATGGGACTGGGCGTGACTGTGCCTCCTCGCTCGGTATGGTTGATTGAGACTCATCCTGCATCCTGGATGAAGCTATGTCTCCACTTGCCTCTGGCACTGGCAATGAATCCTCATCCTCATCCTCATCCTCCTCAATGTCATCCAGCCTGAAACCAAATCCACCCCCCTCCTCCATAGCCTACCTCTCCAAATCAGTGATGTCAGTGTCGGAAAACAATGGAGGCTGCTCCTGTGATGTCCAATCATTGTAAGGATCTATATCATCCAAGTCAATTGGACCACCTTCTAGTTCCTGTACCTTCTTTACGCGCAATCGAAGATTATATTGCACGTAGACAAGGTCATTGAGCCGTTTCTGCGCTAACTTGCTCCTCTTCTTCATGTGGATTGCTTCAAACAAGCTCCAATTGCGCTCACAATTGGATGAACTGCAAGGCTGACATAAGACTCTAAGGGCAAATTTTTTGAGATGTGGGGTGTTTCCACCCCAATTTTGCCACCAAGCATCTGCAAAATAAATAAAATGGAAAAGTTAGAAAGCAAAGAGAAAAGAGAAAACATAATTTATCAATCATTTTAGTCTTTAGATCCCAAAATCCAAATGGCAAATGTTATCCCTGGGGTTTGAGTGGTTCTTCCTCTCCTTGCCAGCTCTGAAGAGAATAGGTTACCCCTTCCTCCCTCATAATTTTGAAGCTCACTCACAATGAGGTCTCTCTCCTCAACATCAGGTACCATCCTCTCAATGCATGTACTGAGGCCCTCCATGACTTCTCCATTCGAATCTGAGTAAGAACCCCCAAACCTAAAACGAGAGTTGAGGAAGTACCCTGCTGCATGAATGGGTTGGTGGAGTTGATTGTTCCTCCTCCTATCAACAATTTCCCAAATGGGATCAAATTTGAGCCTATCCCCCTTGTAGTAATTTTTGATAGACTCCTTGGCCCTATCCATGGCCTCATAAAGATATCCCATTGAGGTTTTATCTCCATCCACCAAGCGAAGAACTCGAACCAAGGGCTCTGACACCTACAATTGAAAAATACAAATTACAAAAAGATCAAAATTTAAATAATGAAGTTACAAATTAGTAATGAGAGACTTGAATCAAGAATAACTAAAATTTAAAAATTTAAGTTTTGAAGTAACAACCTTCACAATCTCTGCAGCCCTTTGTGCAAATTGGTTGTCGAAGACTATGCATGCGCCAGCCTCTCCTTCAGGCTTCTTTGAATAAGGTGAGTTAAGCCATTCTCCACTCACAAACATTTGTTTCAAAGAAGTCAATGCAGCAAGAACGCTTTGCAACATCAAGAAAATCGTTGCAAACCTTGTGACACCAGCTCTCACCAAATCTTTCCCTTGCGTGTGTTGTCTCATCAAATTTAGGACCCAAGGGTGATTGTAGATATATTTGGTGATCCTCCTTGCATCTTCCACAACTGGAGTCACCCACTCAAGTTTTCCTATGTCCTCCAAAAGAAGGTCAAGGACATGTGCTGCACAAGGTGTCCAAAAAAGAGTGGGGTGCCTCTCTTGGAGGATTCTTCCTGCAAAAGAAGAATTTATTCTTAAGAAATATGCAACCAAGTAAAACAAAGCCCACAACAAATGAGAATATTGCTAATGCCTAAAGGTGATAATTCAAAAGGATTCTACCTGCTGACACATATGCTGCTGCATTATCTGTGATGATTTGCACCACATTCTCTACCCCCACCTCCATGATGACATGCTCCAACATTCCAGCCAATGTTTCTGCATTTTTCACCTTGTTGGAGGCATCAACAGATTTCAAGAACACTACATTGTCCTTGCAAGCAACCAAAAAATTGATGATGGTGCGGTTCTTGCCATCTGTCCACCCATCAGAAAGAATGGTGCAGCCATAATTTGCCCAATCAATTTTTTGATCCTCCATCACTTCTCTTGCCCTACCAACTGCCATTGTGAGCAACCTGTAAGTGCAAAGTGATATTAGGTCTTAGTACACAATTTTGATTTAATAAACAAGAAATCTAAAACATAATTAAAAATGAAATCAAGTGGACTATGTAGTAATTTACTAACCTCCCACTCAAATCCTTGCGAGAAGGGGCCTTGTACCCCTTTCCTGAAACTGTCATAGCAGTCACCAAATTCAGCCAATAAGCATTCTCCACCACATTGAATGCAATGTTGTTGAACTACCAAAAATCAGCAACTGCAATGTCAGTTTTCTCATGTAGCTCCTTATTCCATCCAGTGGCCTCTAATGATGGTTGTGCTCCAGGTGTGTTTCTGGGCACAAAATAATCACCTATGGACCCTGCTCGTGGTGATGGAACTGGAGCAGTGCCAGGTACTCTACTAGAGGAAGCAGAAGCAATGGGCGAGCAGGAGCTGATGGTGGGTTTGCAGATACGTGGGCCACGTCGAGAGCCCACTATGCCCTCAAGTGATTCTTGTTCCTCTTCAAGGTCAACAGGAACACCTTGAGATTCAGCTATGGTTGATCTCATGGCTAGCTTTGCCCTCTCCCTTTGCAATTTTTTTTCTTCCCCAGCTGCAAGTAGGGCATTCATTTGTCTTTTTATTTCTTCATTGGTTGCAGGGCATGCTCTAGCATCATGCCTATCTATTCCTGCAAGGTGGTATTTGAGGCGATTGATGCCCCCATGAAGTATTTTCTCACATTTTATGCATATAACTGACCCAGGATCGGGTTCCTCATAGGCATACCTCCATGCCCCATCTCTAGCACCTCTAGGACGGGTGCCTATATATCCAGATGGGCATGGATCTAGTGACCATTGCTCCCTTGCCATGATTAATGCTTACTTAACTTACACATACAAAGTGAAAAAAAAAATTAACATTTTAGTTAAAGAATTTAGCAAACTATCTAGTATCTACATTAGTTTAAATAAATTTAGACATCATTCAAAGTTTTTTTTCAAAAAAAGTAGGGTTTGAATTTTTTTTTGAAAACTAGATTCTTCAAAAAAATTGTGAAAATTCAACAAAACTTGTCAAATTTAGTGTTAAATCTTGTGCAAATAACTTAGAAATGATTTAGATTACCTAGGAATCATTTCTAATCCATCTAAATGCAACAAAAAATAAACAAATTGTTTTAAAAAAGCATAGAAAAAAAATGCAAAAACTTACCTGGGAATCTGATTTTCCCTTCAAATCCCCTTCAAATCCACTTGGAATCACTCAAAAAGCACTCCAAATCACTTTGCAACTCACTACAAGTCCACTTCCCCCTTCTCAGCCCAAAGCACAATCAAAAAACAAAAAATGCATTACTTTTTTAACGTTTTCTGGTAAAAGACCCAGGCGGCCGAGTTTTTTTCATGGACTCGTAGAGTTTTTGCCAAAAACTCGCCGAGTTTTCTGGCGAGTAGAAGTGGTAACTACTCGCCAGGCTCAAAAACTCTGCGAGTTTTCGGCGAGTAGTCCATCTATGCTCTTAACAATGAAGTTTCCCCCAAGATAAAGCCTATGTAGCTTACTATTCCATTTGCAAAACCTTCAACTAGTGCCATGTCTTTGATTTATTCATTATAGAGCTACTGAACTCATTTGTTATCCAGTAAGTGTTTTTTGTAGTGTGTCAAATTATGTGATATTTTATTTGGGTCCAACTATGTAGTTTTTGAGTCAATTTCCTCGACCCATATTATCTGAGACGTGGTTCACAAGAACCAATCTCTCATGAGCATGAATGGTCCACTTAGCATTAGTTGCATCTAGGTGATGCTCACAGGGGCAAGCATTGAGACTTCCTAAGAGGTCTACTTAGTTCTTGTCTCCTATAACTCATTGACCTTTTGAGCTACATTGACTTACTTTGGCCATTTGTGGACATTAATATAATTTTTTTCTTTTGACTGTTATTTTTCATCTCTCCTTTGTCCATTCATCGTTTCTTCTATCACACTTTCTTTTGCAGATTGATCTCAATTATACTGCATACCCATAAAGGAGTAGCATAATATTCCACTAGTGACTAAAACTTACTAAGCTTGCATGCAGCTACCTTAGTTGCACACAGCTAGCTTCGATGGGTCACCACTTCCTTTCTTCAACTCTAGCTCTCATTAAAAAGCCCCTGAAGTGCAAATAGTCTCTCTTCCACACTAATAGTTCCTCTTTGAGGATCATGTGCTGAATGCTAAATTTGAATTTAATAGATTTGTAAAATTAGCTCGCTCATCTTTTCTTTTCTTGTTTACAGGACAAATATATGCAGAACAGGCTCGTCAGACTAGTATGTGTCTTCTTGCAGTCTCTTATTAGGAATAAAATTATTAATGGTATGCATGCTTACTTGCTTTCTGAGAATATCAATATTAAGGCATCATTTTCCTTTCATCACATGGCATAGAAACAATTATTGCCTTCATTATTTTGCAGTTCAAGATCTTTTTATTAATGGTATGCGTGCTTACTTGCTTTGTGTGAATATCAATATTAAGGCTATCATTTCTTTTTCTTCACATGGCAGAGAGATCATTATTACCTTCATTATTTTGCAGTTCAAGATCTTTTTATTGAAGTGCAAGCCTTCTGTATTGAGTTTTCTCGCATCAGAGAAGCAGCAGGGTTATTCAGGCTGCTGAAGACTTTGGAATAACTATTTTCTGGATAGCAGTTATTGGCAAGTCAAATTAGGTGAGTTTTGATTACAGCTCAAAATGAGCCTCACACAGAATCATTTTCCTTTACACGTGTCTTGTGCCGTTCAAGGCAAAAGACCAAAATTTGCAAGGTCTGAAATAAATAATCCGCACATCTGCATTGGGCATCCAACATGTATAAACTTTAAGACTTTAATCAAAGCAGCATGATACGCTTGTATTATTTAGAGTTCGATTGGTTGTTGAGATCTTCCTTCTGTTTTTTATGTGTGCTCAACTCTTATATCCAGGTGACACGCAAATTACTGTAATAGTCCAAAGTACTTTTTGTACATATCTGATGTTATTGTTATTGCAGCAAATGATGTATGCCGAATTCATTGTTGATGTATAAATACTGCATTTTTCCGAATCTGAGCCAGCATATTTTTAATATTGTCAGTTTTTGATCTCGTAGAGATGTTTACACCATTATTAGTGTCTGCTTTTAAATGAAAATGGAATCATAAACATCTTGTAGTAGTTCTACAGGGAGAATCTGTAGTTCTACATCTTGAAGTTAGAAGTAATACTAATAAGAAACTCACATGCAGAAAATTAATTCCCAATGAAATGTATTAATTTGAGATTTATGTAAAGCTCTCTCCAGAATTTACAACTATTTAGGATCACATATTGCTTTTGATAACAAGACAAATATTTTACTTTCGTCCTTCCAGTTATGGCAATGAGCAAGGTCGGTGCATGAACAAAGTGTGGTTTATTACTAGTTTGGTCGATCCTGGTTATATTCTCTAACAAGACATGCGTTGTCTAATATTTTTCTTCTATAATAAGCTGTTGGCAAAGAGTGGTTCCTAGAAGGTCCATGGACCTTGTTGATCACTATTCCATATAATTTGGTGGCTTTTCTCGATTAGTTATAAATGTTTCCATCGTAGGAACTCAGATGTATCTAAAAATGTTTTGTTGGCTTGCCATTTACTGGGGATTACCATGGTCACCATCTTGTTTTTTCTATCGGTAATATAGATTTCTGATATTTAGAACTGATCCAAATTCAACTAAATTGCAAATTCAATGTTTTTTAAAAACCTTGAAACTAGAAAACAATATATTAGTGGGTTGGAGCTTCGAAAACAACATTATTGATTTCCTAAAAATGATAATTTATTTACTGGGGTAAAGAACTAAATTTATACAAGACGGCCATGAATGTAAATCCGAAGGATGAACATTTGTAGAATTCTGAAGTCAGACAGCCATACATGTTAAATACAAAAGATCGACATTTGTAAAACTCTGAATTGTCATGTTTTTAAGGTCGCCAATTAGCTCTTAATTTTGTTTCATGAATTTAATTGCAACCTCTTAAATAAATAAATGGCACTGCAATGTAAATGGAAGTTTGATTGAAAAAATGTAATTTTCTATGAGATGTGAAGCTACCAACCTAATTTTTAAATTTTGTTGTAATTCTTATAAAGTTATTTGTGAATAGGAAGTACGAGGTTTAAAATTAGAAAATGAGAGAATTCTTTGAAAAATTGTAAAAGACGAGTAACCCTACGAGATGATTAGAGTGTTGTAAAGTGACATTGTTGAAACAAGTTGACACTTCAAAAGAAGGCAGCCGTCTTTAGTGGTATCAAACTACCCACTTCAATTTCTCATCTTCAGCTGCACTAAACGTGGGAATTTCTATTTAATTTCTTTTTTTCTAGTTTTCATTTGATACTAACTTATTTATTGGCATTTAGTAAAAGAGGGTCATAAAAGGTATTAGCTCTTTAATGTCATTTTAAGTTTCTGGTTTTGGCAATTTTACGTTTCCATTTAAATTTTAAACGAGTTAATCCAAGACTGAAGTATCATCCCCTCACATTTGAATCTATTATTAAATTTTAACCAATCTTGGTTTGGTTACCAAATTTGGGACGATAGTGTATGATGGAGTTTAGTGGAAAAAAGCGAATATTTAGTTTCAATCTAGCAACTTGTGGGCAATAAATTAAATTGAAGAAGTCTGATAAAAAGGAGATTTCGATTGAGGAAACTGATCGTCGTAAGTAAATGATACTGCAATGTAAATGAAAGTGTTATTGAAAATAAGTGATAAAATTGTTAGCATTCACGTCATTTGGGAAGTTTTTACATTTTGGCTCTTTGAAACTGGTAAATTGTACAAATTTCGTCATGGACCCTTTCATTCAAATTTGTTAAGAGTTTTAGTGTCTTTGGTATACATTTTCCCTACAAGAGATATTTTAATTGGTCTTGAATTGTAATGATGCTTTTGGGTTCAACTACCTTCATATTATTGGGTCAATTTTGAATCCAACTCCATTCTCTTTATACAAGTTCCCTGTGGTAGGGCGGTAAGTGGAATATGGTTACCGCAGCCCCGCAAGCTGGAAAGTTATCGTTGCCAAGTCTTTTGCGGTACTGCGGGAAGGAGTGGTTACCACAACCCTGCAAGTCGGGTCACCGCCACGGTCAACCTACCTGCGGTACAACGATAAGTAGAAAATGTTACTGCAGCCCCACAAAACAGAACACCGCTATGACTAAGTCATCTGCGGTACAACGGTAAAAGGAAAATGCTACCGCAGTCCCGCAAGTCTATGAAAAAGACTGCCAAGCTCCTTGCGGCAGAGCGGTAAGAAGAAAGTACCGTTACAGCAGCCCCGCAAAATTTTCTAATTTTTTGATTTGAACATTGCCATTTTAGATTATTTTTTCTTCTATATGCTTACATTTATTAACAATTTAGGAAAAATGTGGTGCAATTGTCCCTACAAATACAAACAATTCAATAAAATTGTGGTGTAATTGTCCCAATTAAAAGACTCAAGTATGAATTCTTTGTTAGAATCATTGTATAAATCTGGTCCTATTTATTCGAGTCACTTCTAAGGATGTTAGTATAGACATTTTATTAAAAATCTTTAAGTATAGTTGGAATTTGTTAGAAATAGAGGCCTTAGATAGTTTATAAATAATTCATTTCATATTTTGTGAATTTGCACGTGATTTGTTTTTTCATAACAAGTTTGGTAATTAGTAGTTTTTTTGATAATTATAGAGGCATTTTCACAATATCTTTGGGTTTTGGTAGACTCAACATTAATTATATTTTATTGAATATAATCTTAAACATTTGAAAAGCTCAATACAAAATGCAAGATCGACTTTAATCTTGAATTATTGGCAAGTTTCACAGTTCAGTTATACTTAATTGTTTATTTAGATATGAATATTTGTGTGATTAGGCTCTGTATCTCACCAATGCTTTTACCTTTAATTGTCAAAATTTGTCACCAAAATAAAAATTGAGGTGACATTTGGTCGCATCTCAACTATGCATCACTAGTTAACATTGTGAGGTATTGTATAGGGAAACTAAGTGCCCCATCACGGTTTGTGATGTCTCCCACCCAAAAAAATTCAAACTCTTCCTCCTCTGCTCTCGTCTCCTTTGCTACTGCGTTGGTTGTGCAGGGCGATGCTCGGATGACGCCTAGTGTGGATCCTCATGTCCAGGGGGAGTCTGATGCCTCTCGGCCCTTGGATGCTCCTATTGGGGTTTTGGGTGTGATGGGTTTCTCCCCGGTGTCCTCCCATCCCAGTGCTGCTGGTGTGCGGTCTGGTGTGACTCGGAAGCCATGACCTAGACCATTTGGTGGGTTCGTTCCGGTTACTAAGGCCATATTTGTTAATTTGAAAGATGATACGTTAGAGGAAATTGTTTATAATGCTTCTATCCTCTCTTTACATGGTGCGATCTACCGATGTAGGCGGTTTAGGCCTTCTCTTCCTCAATTGCATGCTTGGATATTTGAACACTGGGAGCCTCTTATCACAGGTAAAGTTCATATTTTTCCCATGGCTAAGGGGTTTTTCATTGCAAAGTTTGATAATGCCCAGGACAGAGACAAAACTTTATGTGATCACTTTTTGAGCTGGGAGGATAAATTTTTGTTGATGATTAAGCCTTGGCACTTTGATTTTAACCCTTCTACTGAAATGTTTAATAAGATTTCGATTTGGGTTCGGCTTCCTAATCTCCTACTTCATTTATGGAATGATTCTCTTTTAGAGGAAGTGGGAGACACCTTTGGTGATTTTCTGATGGTGGATGCTGAATCCTCTGATGTTTTCCACTCCACATCCGCATACTTGTTGACCTGGGTACCTCAAATGGGTTGCCTGTTGAAATTTTACTTAATTCTTCAAAGGGTTCTTGGGTCCAATCTTTGGACTATGAAGGGATTCCTTTTCGTTGCAGAAGATGTTTTAAAACTGGGCATGTTGCTAAGCATTGTGGGTTTGAGAATAAGGCAACTAAGGCTACATGGTGGAAAGGCGCATCGGTACAACATTATACAGTGTTGATGTTAACCGATCAACCTAGGAGTTTTTCTGAGGTGGTTGCTTTGGAACCACAGGATCTTGAGGCATCCCCTCCGGTTGTCTCTCTTGGTGGGGTTGCTGAAACTATGCATGTGTCTCCTGATGTCTCTTGTGTGAAGGAGACTCACGAGGCTTCTTCCGGTGATAATGATTTGGCTAGTACTCTTGTTTTACCAAATCTGTTGTCTTGCCTGTTGATGTTGGGGTCTTGCCATCTGCTGGTTCTAGTGAGGCTGTGTCTGTCAGACTGAGGTAGATTGGTGATGCTGGGGTTTTGCCTTTGTTGTCCGTTGGTTCTGGTGAGGTTGAGACAACGGCCGTTGGCTCTCAATCTCAGGATTTTGGTGCACTGGATTGGCATGTCAGGGCAACACAAGTGGAAGAGGGATGGATTTCTGTTAAAGTCAAAAAAGCTAAGTCTTTTAAGCTTTCTTTTGATATGACTCTTCGATCCCATAAGAGCAATTCTAAATGTAAACCTTGATAGTTCTTGGGTAGGTGATGGTTTTTGGTTGGTTGCAGGTTGTTCTTTCTGCAACTTTGTTGTTTCTGGTTATGGGTGTCCTTTTTACCCATGGTTGTCTAGTGCTTTCCTGTTCCTTTTATTCAGACAACTTTCTTATTGAGGATTACAGTTCCTATCTTTTTTTGGTTGTAAAGGGTTTCTGGTCCCTTCAAAACCTATTTTCCCCCTAACCAAAAACATTGTGAGCCATTGTCTTATGCTATGTTATAATATATAAGTTGTGATTTGTTTTGTGACATTGGTTTATAGTATGTAGCATTTTATGTCACCATGCACCAATTTGCAAGGTAATGAGGTGTTGTGTAGCCTTGTGTGATGTCATTATGTGTTGCATGCTACAACTTCATAATTTGTAGCACGTTACTAATGTTTAACATTTCACAAGGCCACAAGACATTGCATAACATTGGTTAATGTGATAGAGAATTGCATGCTACAACTACATAATTCATAACATTGGGCAACACTTCGCAAGGTCATGAGGAATTTTGTATCCCTACATAATCTTGTGGCGCATTGACTAACATTGTTTTGTAATTTTTAGCATTATATAGCATTGTTTAACACTTTGTAAGGTTGTGTGGTGTTGCATAGCCTTGTGTAATGCTATGATACATTGCATAACACTACTTTATAGTTTCTAGCATTACATATCTTTATGAAACACTACATTGAATTTTGAGGTGTTATGTACTACCATGTAATGTGGTTGGGGTTGTCCAACACTATATACTAGTTCACAACTTTGTTTAACAATGGTTAACATATTGCAAGGCTAAAATGAGTTGCATAGATATGCATAATATTGTAGTGTATTGACAATACTTTTTTAGTTTGTAACGTTTCATATTGTTGCATAATACTATATAATTTTGTGAGGTATTGTGTAATTGATGTCATATAACGAGAAATAATGTATTTATGCACCACAATTACATCAATTGGAAGCCTAATGTAAGAGTATAAAACATGAGCTTAATTTAAGAAACAATTAGACCACAAGATTGTATAGAATATCAAGTTACATGTATATACATATTACACAAGTTATAAAAATTGTATTTACAATATATTTGTTCACAAGTACATGCTAAGATTCATTCCCCTTTTTAACACTTGATCTTCAGTCTTATTTTTTGCACCCTTACACCAATTAATATATCATTTTATGGGGTACTTCAATGTAATAAATTGGCATTGAATACAAATGTGCTAATATGACCAATGTTGCTCCCAAGGACACTAATAAACAAAGTTAGAACCTTAAATTTTGGCATGGAATTCAAATTACCTTGACACATGGTAAAAAATAGGCACCCATTTTACATAAGAACACACTAGAGCTTACAAAATACAAACTAGGATCTATTGTCATGTTTAAAGCCCCATTACAATGGTCCAATTTCAATTTGGAGGTTTCAACAATAATATTTATTACCACGTATGGTAATAACTACTGTAGCTTTGTGTGAACAATGATAGCAATAAATCATGTTTTCAAAATACAAACAAAAGTTAAAGAAATATTTTTGGGTAATGCAAGATTGCATGACCCTTGAGATGTTACTGCATTAGATACCTTAAATGATAGAAATTTGAGTGGAGTGCTAAAACACAACAAAGTGAATTGTTGTCCTCATTTTTGTTTTAAAAAATGAAGGACCATTACATGAAATTTTTGTGAAAAAATGAAAAATTTCTCTATGGCACGCTTATCGAGGCAAAATTTTGACTAATCCTTGGACTGGCTTAATCCTCAGTCCATCTTCGAACTACGTTTCGAATTTTGTCAAATTCTGGGTTCGTTTGCTATGTCTTTCTTTCAATTTCGGGTTTTAAAATCCCGACTGCAGGTGGAGAATTTTCTTCAAACTGCAAGTTTTAATGATATTCATAGTTTTGGTCTTTGTAGGGGAATTTTTGACTTATTACATGTGCACTTTTATTTAAAAGATGTTACTTGTAATTTGTTTTAAATTTCCCCTTTGTTGTTTTTATCTTTTTTATTGTTTTTTTAGTCTTGTTTAGTTAAAATAGGGATTTTTTGGCTCAATTACAAGTAAACTTGCAATTTGGTCTAAAAACCCCTACTTTAATGGTTTTCACATGTAATAGGGATTTTAAACCCCTATTACATATGTGCAAGTAAGTTATAACTTGCTGTAGGGGTTTTATTTCCCCTTTTACAAGTAATTAAAACTTGTATTCCTCTCTAAAAAACCCGATTTTGCCTTGTAAGTGCATTTTTGACAATTTTAAACTTGTCATTTGTCTAAAAAATCCTGATTTTGGCTTAGTAAGTGAAAAAGTGAATTTTAAACTTGTTATATCTTCTAAAAAACCCGTTTTTCATTGTTTCATGCATTTTAAACTTGCTATTTGTTCCAAAAAACCCGAATTGCAAGGAAAAATGTTTTTTTTTTTTGAGGATTTTTAGCAAATTTTTGTGGAGAATTTTTGGGAGATAGAAGGCGTTTTGGATTTCTCCCTATTTTTATGCATTTTCAAACACCTTTCACGCCACATGGAGGTTAAGATTGCTGGTTTTTAGCTTTATAACAACAAACACATTTTTGCCAAAAAACCACGTTGTTCTTTATTAAAAATGCCACAAATATGCAATGTTATGAATCGTTTTGGCTTGGTATGCTAAGGTATTGAGGTTAGAAAGAGTCTTGGCCATTTTCCATGCCATTTCTCATGCATTTGCTGCCACGTTTTTCAGTTTTGGGCATTTTTTTTCAAAAACGTGGCTAGGGTTTTGGAATACGGTTAATTTCTTTTTAAGAGATATTCTTCTTTATTTCAAAGATTAATCATCTTGTTGAAGAGGCATTTTCAGTTTGAAGCAAGGTTTGATTTCTTTTCTTTTCTCCTTGTTTCATTTTTCTTGTTTTTTTTTGTTTTCTTATTTTCTTCTTGTTTCATTTTTCTTGTTTTCAAATATGTTGGTTCTTCCCCAAAAATCATATTTTGTGAGAGAGATTTTCCTCTTTGTAAAGCAATTTTAGAATTGCATTGTTCTTCCCCATTTTCCATCTTTATTTGTATTCGGGATTTTAAATCCCGATTACAAGTTGGATGAAAATAATTGTTCTTCCCTTATGGATAAAAGATTTAACCATCTTTTGTTTAATTCCAAGTTTCAAAGATGAAAAATACCCATTCTTTCAAAATGGGGTTTTTAGAACCGGATTACATGTTGGAAGTTCTTCCCATTTTCTTGAAGATGATCTTCCCAAAATCTTTTCATATTCATTTCCATCATCCGTACATACCATTTCATCCATTCATTTCACACCTTCATTCATTTTCCCCATTTAAAGTCTACTTGCAGTCAGCCATCCAGAACCCGAAATTGGTCCAAAATGCACTCAAAAAACACTTGAAAATGAGTTCTAAAGGTCCAATTACAAGTGCAAACTTGTAGTTACCCATTACGCATATGAAGTTGCATGTTTGTTCCCCGCAATTGCAAGTTAATGCTCTTGTTTTCCCCGCACATGTAATGCAACTTCCAAAACCCGAAATTCACTTGTGAGCCCATTTTTGCATCAATTTCTCTCTTCCCTTGTCAGTCCGGTTTGCACACACGATCTACCAAATCAATGGATTAAGGCATGGGCCTTATTTTGCAAGCAAATTTCAAGAATGAAGGATGATACAAAGAAAAAATACAAACAACAATTCATGGTTGAGAACATAGAATGTTTTCAAGACAAAGATGGTCATGACATGAAAAGAGGAAGGCAGCTCGTTCCCTCTTGAAAAGATAGTACTACCCCAAGCAAGAAGACAAGGATGTAAGTTCCCGTTCCGGTTCAAGATGTCTTTACCAATCTAGAATACTTCGAGTTCTAGCATCCTGAAGCGACATGAAGATCATCACAGACAAAGGATGATGCAGTTAGAGTTGTGTCTTTAGACACATGGAATAATTTTAGTTATGCATTTGTAATTTCGTTTTGACAAGTTACATGTAAAAGTATTTTTTGTAAAAAACAAGTTACACATTACTTGCACTTTTGTAATTACATGTAAGGCAACTACAAGTTGTGTTCGATTAGGACTGTAGTTGGAATAAGTCTTAGTTAGTTAGAGTAACTCTTAGTTAGTTAATGAAGTCTCAGTTAGTTATTGAATGAGTCTTGGTGGTTGAGAGAATCTCTCAAATTAGTTAGGATCCTTCCACCTTTTTCTCAAGGCTCCTCTTCTATAAATACTGGAGGAGTCTATTGTAATTTTTATCTTTTGGAAAGCAAGCAAAAACTCTGCCAAATTTACAGCAAGAAGTCTTTGAGCTTATGTATGTGGATTGAAAGTTTTTGAAGAATAATAAAGAAGGATTACTCAAGTTTTGAGTCTTTGAGCTACATGTTTGGTTTGAATCTTTTATTTCTTCTATGCCAAGTGTTTCTAAAGGAGCTTAGTCCGATCTAATTTGAAGTCTTTGAACTGCAAGTAGAGAAGATTAATTAAAATAGGAAACTCTCTTGAAGGAGCAGCAAGTCTTTGAGCTTGCGTCTATTCTTGAGGAAAAATTACTGTTTGATAAGAAATGGCAACAAGTCTTTGAGCTTGCATTAGTTCTTGTCTTTGTGTTGAAAGAATCGATTATTCCAGTCTTTGAGTTGTTATCTTTTATTTGTTGCAAAATTTAGTATAGCAAAGGGTAGATAGGACTTCCAATAGTCAAGTCTTTGAGCTTGTTATTACTGTCCCGTCCCGAAGGAAGTGACGAAAGTCTTTGCGCTTTCAGGAAACTTCATTTCCTTTCTCTTATTTCACTTAAAAGTGGTTACTGCTGTTATTCAATCGCTATCCTTTTCTGTGAAGAGAAAAGGATATTGTCTTTCTTGAAAAAAGAAGAAAGATTGTTGTCCCATCCCATTTTATTTTCCAAGTTGTAGTTAGATAGGGGGAGCCTTCCCTTAATTAGGAGAGTTTTTACTCATGTGCTGTGGTTGAAACCACAA
The DNA here is from genome assembly GCF_030272615.1 of Cryptomeria japonica. NCBI lineage: Eukaryota > Viridiplantae > Streptophyta > Pinopsida > Cupressales > Cupressaceae > Cryptomeria > Cryptomeria japonica. The sequence goes on along the minus strand of NC_081405.1, from coordinate 262,378,001 downwards.
TTTTGTATATTTCCCCAAGTGTACAAAATTTTCAACCAACATGAATTATATTTTTAGACACTTAAGCTGTGTTTCTTTAAATGTCATCGTATCCTCTTCTAGTCATTTCCCTTTCCATCTAATGAACAATTAAATAGCCTTTTGGCCAACGAAGGTTAGGGTTTTTGACTAAAGAGACACAATAAAATAGAGAAAATATTGAAGAGATTGATGCTTCCATGATTAGAGAAGCCACCATGTACAGTTCTCCTATTGGAGATGGTGGAGAATATTGATTTAGGGAGATGGGATGTTGCAAATTTATATCATTGTATATGATTTTTGAATGAATGAACTTGAAAATACATCTTCTATTAATATTTGCTTTCTATATGAGTTGTTGGCTATGAGACTAGGCTCCTTAATAAAGGACCTTGGTCACGATTGCATCAATACTTTGATGTAATCATAATTAATAATAACTCTCCTCCAACATAGCTAATGCCTTATCCACATCAATATGTCCTTCGAATGCCCTACCATGTAGTTCCTTGATGAAATTCTCCCTCATTGAACTTTGTGGTATGCATAATTGCTTTGTCTTGAATAAATATCCTTATTTAATAAAATAATTCTCAAATTAATCCCTAGCTCCAATTTGTGGTTTCATGAAGGGTTTCCACACATCTACAAAATCTGCATATACGAGACACAAATCTTATGCAACCATGGACAAAAGGTATAGTACTTAAGGATTGTCCAACCATGTAGCCAAATACAAACACACAGAATAAAATTTTATAGATCATGCAATTGAATTTAGTTGACTCATAGCCATTAATTTTATTACAATCTATCACAATAGTACTACAATATGAGACATTAGCCTTCAAAGGTACATAACAACTATGTACAAATTACACAATTCTCATGTAATATTGGAGTACAATGCTCTTGTTCTACCACCAAACTGCCTATTCAAAATCTAAACTTAGAGTTGGGATAAAAAACTAATTAATTTTTAGGAGTTATGTTTAAATAGTGAGCCTTCACATTTTAAATAATCCATGTTAACCACAAGTCAACACAAAGATCAAGGCAAGATGTAGTGTGTAGCCTTGAAACATGTTGTAGGGGAACTTTTCAGAATGAATTTAGTAAAGAATATCTATAATATCTTGATAAAATTCATACCACAAACCTTTCTTAACACCTTTGGGTTTGGAAATGTAATATATTGTTGTTACACAACTCACATGACTCCCACATTGATGGAACAATTATTTTGAGCCAAACTTTAATATGCTTACGATTGTCCAAAACATAGATAGTCCTTTCTAGCAAGAATCACAAGTTGCAACAATATTAAATGACTAGAACATTAATTCAAATACAAAAAAAAAGAGAGTAAGAAAATAATTTTTGAATGATGCAAGATTACGCTTACAACTTGGATGCTTTTATATCCAAATCCCTAATCATATACATTCCTAACAATTACATTGTAATGGTAGACACCACTTGTCTTCTACTAAAAGCATCAACAACTTCATTTGCAATACTCACTTTATGTTTGAGAATAAAAGAATAACCCTATAGATATTCCACAAACCTCATGCACCTTTGGGCCAACTTTGGTTGACTATTAATGGACTTCAACACTTAATGACTAGTACATAACACTAATTCTTGATCATATATTGAATATCTTTGCTTGCCTTCTTCGTTTCATTAAAATAAGCAATGTGCTTACCTTCTTGACTCAACATAGCATTAATTGCTTTACTATTGTCATTATAGGGTAAAAGCAAAATAACGAGTCCACTTTTGTTGGAAGTGTCACATGTAGAAAAAATCTTGATAGGATTAGGTACCCATTTTGTAAAAAATAGGTATTTGTTTAAGATTAGGTTCTTAAACTCAAACTCCTACCCATTTGAAATGACAGTGTTGGTTTTTAAAATAGTTACTCATTTTAAATAGAAATGAGTACCTATTTTGAAACATGTACATATTTTAATATGATACAGGTACCCATTTTAAAATGGATACTATTTTCTATTTACATAATATATCGCTTTCTTTTTAGAACATATACGTGTTTTGGAGTAGGCATTTCATAAATTTACAATTTGAAACCCGTTATTTTGCATTTGTTAAAGGCTTGGAAACTAAATGCTAAATGCTAGACCTACAAGTACAATGCCATTAAAACAAAAAAAACAAACCAACTTTAACAATATGGTTGATCTAACTTTTTGACGACGTTTTTGATGAAATTAAAATTAATTATAGATGACGATGTTTACTTTTTAAATATATAATTCTTTTTATGATTAGACATTTATTTATTTTTAATTTTTGAGGAGAGTGGTTCATTAATTTAAAATGATAGGTATTAAGATTTCTAATAACTTATGATTTTTGACAAAAATTATGTGGCCGATCTAGACACCGTTCTCTACATAATAAAAAAAATAAAAAAATTTATTTAATAATTGGTTTATTCAAATTGTGTTCACCATACGTAAGGGGTTTTCAAAAATAACAATTAGGGTAAATAAAAAGTTTATTAAAAATATTTTGACCAAATTTTACCTTTATACACATCTTTTCTCAAAAGGAATTAGAAAAATACGTTTATTGAGGTTTATTTATGTTGGCCATACATGTGCATGTTTTGGCTCAAAACATAGAACTTACAAAAAAAAAACCTTTTCTATATTTTATCAAAAAACTAACTTTTATCATCTGCATATTAATATAAACTATACATTCAAAAATTAGACACAAAATCCTACATTTCATTTTTCTAGACCATGTTAATGTTTTATGTGTAAGTGCTTCAAATCTTTATTTCAATTACGATGAACTTTGATTTTTAAGAAAAAAACACTCTCACCCAAATTCTTGCACTTACTTTGCAATCAAATTCTATATTTCTTGGCCCCTCCCCCACCCGATTATCTCTTTCTTCGAACCAAATGGTAGAAGCCATTTAACCATGGGAAGGAACCAATCAACCATTCCAATCCTTCTTTCATTGTCTCAAATAGGAGCAAGCCCTCCCTCCCCCCATGCCCCCATTATACAAGATATAGAGGGTTACTTGGGGGTGTCGTTCCCAGGTATCCTCGAGCCCTTTCATCTTGCTGAAGTGGGGAAAAGCCTTCTATACTAACACATTCTCCTTCAAGAGTACAAATATATTACTTGCAACTATCCACTTAAACCATTCTTTCCTCATGTGGTGTGTAAGAGGTGCACATTCTACTAAAATCCCCAATGAACTTTTTATAGAAACTAACCCATACATAATTTTTTTGACCTTTGTAGAATTTTGTTGTACCAACCATTTAACAATTACTCTAACCTTCCAAGGTCTATTCTCAATCTATTTTGAGATATAACATAGCCCAAGTAAATTAACTCCCTTTGCATAAAGTTGTATTTCTTTAGGTTTATACATAACCTCTCCTTTTGTAATTGCACTAACCTTTCCTTTTGTAATTGCTTTAAAAATTATTCAATGTGTACAAGATGTTTTTTTTTTGTCTTGCTAAACACCAAAATACCATCCAAATAAACAGTTACAAATTTACCCATGAATGATTTTAGAATTTCATTCAGCAGTCTCACAAAAGTTTTTGGTACCTTGATCAATCCAAATGGAATGACCAAACACTCGTAGAGTCTATACTTGATTTTCAAAGTTATCTTCTGCCATCTCCTTCCCTTATTCTAATTTGATGGTCATAACTCTCGAGACCAATTTAAATAAGTAAAACACTTGAATCAAACAATTCATTAGATTGCGTATGTTTGACAATGGAAACCTATATTTAATAGCAATCTTATTGATAAGATGAGAGTCTGTACACATCATTCATCCTCCAGGACTCACACTTCCTTTGGTCAGACCTCTTTTCAATAGTTCTCCAAGTTGTCTATTCAACTAGACACTAGTATTTAGATTCATCCCATGCGGTGCCTAATTAGATAAACGAAATCTTGGAACCAATTCTAAATAAGTTGTAAAATACTACACATTGGTGATTGTTTTACATGGTCTAGGATAGGGGATCCATTGATGGGCAACCTTCTCCTTGCAGCCCTACACAATCACGGTCAACCTTAAACCACACACACTAAGCAACATATTAAGCCTAGAGGATGTTAGTCAACTCTGAGCGTTTAACACTTTTAAAGAAGTGTATTCTTAGTGTGACAACATACATTAAGCAACATATTAAGCCTAGAAAATGTCACTCAACTTTGAGTATTTAACATTTTTAAACCTAAACATATAAGCTTAGTGTGTGTGATTTAAGCAGTTCCCACAATCACTTGAAACCACTAGACGATTCATTTATAATCAGAACTGCCAGCCATTAACAAACCCAACACAAATAGACATTATGGATACAATAATAATAACAAACACCACATTTATTAATCAAATTTAGATGACATACTCATCTCACAAGCATATGGTCTAGCAAAAAGGACTTACAATCCTCTCCATCTCACAACTCTCCCTCCTACACAAACAACAAGAAGATTTTACATTGACGAACCAAGAAAAAATATTCCTGTATTCTAATACAGCCTTTTCTTACGTTCTCACATCTCTCAATCCTCAACTAAGGAGGGAGATATTTGATAATTTTCTACTCACTCCTTGCTTGCCTTTTCGTGCCCTTGTATTGATTTCTTTTCAAATTTACTAAAGGAATAAGCACCCACAAAATGGGTCACACCCATAGTCTTAATTCCTAACCAAAAGGATAAGTTGTGGCCTTCGATTTACATATCTGTAGCTCCATGTGGTTTGTAGTTCGAATCCTTCAACAAATCTGCTAGCATATCAATATAAAGTGGTGAGCAGCCACAACCTTATGAAGAAATACCAATCTTTTACGCAGACCCAAATGGAAGCAGAATGAAATCAATGGTCAAGGAAGTGAAATTCCAAAGCATGTACGCTCCAAAATAAATTGTCAAAACAAATAAGCTTGAATATGAAAATGGTTAGAGGAATGAATGAAAATTGCAAAAGGAATGAAAAAATAATTAAACTTCTTAGCTCGAAGCAAGTTTAATGTTGCCTGAAGCACCTGCTGAAGGAAAACTGACCAGAAATAGCATGAAAGCAAACAAAAAATAATACAATCATCCTGTACAGACATATTTCTTGTTGTAGAACACATATTTCCTGTGTTATATTTCATAATGTTTAATTTATGATGTTACTTAATCACACATGATGTTTCTATCAATGAAATTATGGAAATATGTAATAAATATGTTTATTAATAAAAAACGTGAGTGTGAATGTGGGTAGTGGAAGGCAAGATCATGGTTGAGATAGAGATAACGATTTTAAATGTTGCTTAGTGAATTAAATAAGTTGTGAAAGTTAGTAATTTGTTTTCAATATCTATGTTGGTATAAGTTTTGTTTTCTTTAAGATATTGTATTTGACTAGATTATCATTTTATTACTAATATAAAAAATTGCATCTTTTATTTGGAAAATATTATTATTTTATTTTATAATAACATTTATTGTGACTAAATTATTGATTTATTAATAATATTAAAATCTACATATTTTTTAGAAGATATTTCATAATATTAATTTTTTTTTTAATATTATCAATATTTTATTATATGTTATTTATTTTAGTTATATTTTTGATTAAAAAAGCAGCATTAACTAGGGAGCTGACCCTTTACATAGCTAAAAGACTATCACAAATTAAATAACAGCCCAAAGGCGACAAACATACCAAACAAGGGTACAAACCCCAAACAAGCAAAGTCAGACAGGCCACACAAATTTGTCAAATGTGCAACAATCCAACCCAGCTCAAGAGTGGGGAGAAACATCTGAATCTTGACAAAGGGGGGGTTGGGAAAGGGAAGCAGGTTTTCCCTTCTACCTGCGACAAACAACCGTCCATGCAACACTGTCATTAGGAACATTCAAATAAAAAATAGGCAGGGAGGACCCTGTAGAGTCACTGCCAGACTACTGCTATAAAACAACATATTGTTGCTGAAGAACGACAACAAGAGCAGAATCACCAGGAGAAAAGCGAAGCTGTGGAGCAGGAGTGACAAAAATAGAAGCCAAAGGGGCGGAAGAGTCCATGATAATAGTAACATTAGCAAAGGCTTCATCATCAATAAGGGACACCTCATCTCGGGAGAAGACATCATCCTCAAGAGAGGAGTCAACAGAAGAAGACTTTAAAGCATTAACCATCAAGTGATCTTCAACAACATCCTTCCACCAAGTTGCAACACCTCTACGGTGAGAGAGATAACGGTTTGAAGCTAAGTGACTCGTTGAGAAGCATATGCGGCAACGAATGGGGAGGCCCTCATAATCCACCGATTGACCCCATGGCCTATCCCTGACCATTAGAACCACATCCCCAGGGAGGGGCAAAGATATGTCAATATCAATTAACAAATGGGCAAAGGTTGAATGACCCATGGAGGTTGTGGCATCATTAACCTTCAAGAAGCTGCCAGTGGAGTTACCGATGGCCTCAAAACAAGAAGGCTCCCAGAAATGGAGGGGAAGATTAGGGAGGCGGACCCAAACCAGATGAATAGTAAGAGGTTCAGTAAGGGGGTTGAAGGAAATTATCCAGGGCTTAATAGAAAGAGACTGATTTCCCCAAGCCCACAACTTACCCAAAACCAAATAGTGATCAAGAGTAGAAATAAAGGAAGCAACAAAAAAACCTTTAGCACAAGGAAAAAGCTTAATGCCGTGAGAAACTAAAGGTTTCCAGGAGTCACTTACCCAACTATGGAGGTCCAAGAGAAGGCCAGAACCCATTAAATTTGCAAACCAAAGCGTAGCGTTGGTAAAACTCAATATTTTTCGCAACCTCTTGACCACAAACCACAATAGGGGAAGTCTTGGCACAAGGAAGAGGAGAAGAGGTGTTCAAAACCTGGAGGAGAGAAATAATGTCATTGTCGTTGGTTATGTTGATATTATCATTTTATTTAAATATAAAATATAGAAAGAATTAAAAAACTAGAAGGGAACCTTTATTTATTTATATAGAATAAGTAGCTTTTAGGAAAGTAAATAAATAAAGGTAACGGGTATACGTGGGGAAATTATAAAGGGAAGATAGACAAGTAAGTTTTTGTTTAAAGATAAAAGACATACATGGCGAAATACAGTTTTAATTTTAACTTAGATAAACTCAGCGTTTCACGTGGTTGAAAAAACATAAGCTAAGGAAGTAAGTTAATAATAAAAGGAAAAATACATGGAAGTGCAGTTAAGGAATATAAAGAAAAATACGTGGAAGTGCAGTTAAGGAATAGTTTTAATTTGTTTTTACTCTCTTTAATTTATTCTCTCTAAAGAATAGTTTTAAAAAAATAAAAAAACTTTCTTCAATCTAATAATAAGAAGAGAATGAACCATGTTTTTAAAGTAACAATTTTAAAAAGTCTCTTACCCTTCCACCCAACGAGAAATTGGTGGGGTGGCAGACAAGATTAATGGAATATAGGATAATGATTGTAAATCACGAATCAAACAAATGTGGGAAACTTAAAGGAAATAAAACAATTTTAACTTTTAAAGTCTGCCAAGTCACTCTTAAGACATAGGCGATAAGGGACGAAGAGGATAGAATTATTCATTCAATTTTAAAACAATTAAACTTCATCCTCTCTCAAATCGTTTATATAAACAATGAATTAGCTTCTATATTTGGGGGTTATGTAATCATTTTTATCTGTTGTAATAAACATATTCTGGTGGATGGTAAGTAATAATATTTGATCATTTTGTAATGTGTGTATAATTTTTTTATTATTCGGAACAATAAGAAGCCATTTATGAGCCAGTTCGTTCCATCTTTCACAAGGAGTCAACTTCCAGTCAAGGAAGTTTGGAAGGCCCATCACAAGGTATACAAGTTTTCTTTTTAATAAATTCTAGCCTTATTACTGTAGACAAAACTGAGACATTGATTATAATATTATTATCTTCAAGTTGTGACAACTGCATATTGCTAAGGATGTAACTATTCTGGTTCCAAAACCGTTCGTGTTATTGACACCCTTGAAAAATCATAGTTGTCACTTTCACAATCAATGGTCTATAATGCACTCGTAACTGCGTGTTATGGTACTTTTTGTGCTACGTTAGTGCGTTTTTGGAGCCAGGATTGCCGCTACTTATTGCTAATATGTTTTAACAACTTTTTTATTTTATTTTAATTTTTCAAAATAGTTTATGTAATTTGCCATCTTAAGTTTCATTACATGATTGAAATACATTGGACATACCAAAATTTGTAATTTGAATGAGCATATTTTCTTACTTTTATGTGAAATGATGCATCATGTAAAAATGTTTGTATAAGAGTGTGTATGGAAGCTTAACTTCTAGGAAGAGGGTGTCAAATATGGAAGTAAGAGAGAAGTGAATGCATTGTAACTCACAATTATTAAAAGTACTTTGGCCAAAGTCAATATATTTGCCTAGCAAAAATCATTCTTTGTCACATCTTGATTGCACTTTAGCACATTCAAGTAGGAATTGCATGTAGTCAGGCTTGCACCAGGATTTTCCCCCTACCACTTACCTCCATATTGGTAGGCGTTTTGAGTAGGGTGGGAGATTCTTCAAGGAAGATAAGGTTTCATGGATGGGCAGAAAAAGCGCCTCATCCAATGAGAGTCATGATGATCATAGGACTTGTGTTTTTCATTATGCTCTACAAAATAACATTGTATTATAATGATCATATGATGTAATATGTTTTATTTCTTATTGATATTAAAATTACAAGGGTAGCTATAATTTTCTTATTTTATTAAGTGTAATGATGAGATTAATATATAGTTGAATTTTGTGGAAAAACTAGTAAGGTTTTGCAGGTTTCTTACATCCTTCAACATTTTTTTGTAGCAATCCAAATTCCAAAGACTATCCTTGAGCATCTTGATTCATGATTGGAGAAAATTGTAGGTGTCATGTAGAATGGATACAAATGATCAAAAAAATAAAAGAAACTTGCACCCTTCTTGCGACGCTTCAAATAAAGCAAGTTGATAAGATGTTACCAAGGAAGAGACCACCACAAGTGATTGTTGTTCTAGGTGATGTAGGACTGTTTGTGGATTTAGATGTTCATATATCATACATATCAGATAAGAAAATTAATAAGAATATGTTCATAAAGTGGAGTAGAGTGGTAGAACAACTTTTCTAGAAAATGTGCTATTTGTGACATACTCTAATATTATCATACATTGTTGTCTTTGATTTCAGCATGACCAAAATTGTGAGGCAACCCTACAAAATTGGTCTGTTTCGTACCTTACGACCTCTAGGAAAGCTTGATCGACTTCGTTGGTTAGCTCTTTTAGCTTTCAATTTTCGTTTTTATTGTTTTCTAAGTTTTTAAGTTTTGTAGTTTTTCTTCCAGGTCGGACTTTAAAGTCCGACCTGTAGGGTTCTTTCTTTGCAAAGGTAATTGCACATCGAACTTTAAAATCCAATGTGCAAAGGTTTGATTTTCAACCTGCAGACCGGACTTTAAAGTCTGACCTGTAGGTAATCCTTCCCCTGCAGTTCAGACTTTAAAGTCTGATCTGCAGGTTGTTTGGTCGAAAAGTTGCATGTCGGACTTTAAAGTCCAACTTGCAAGGGTTTTATTCCTACATGTCGGACTTTAAAGTCCGACATGCTCTATGTGATTAATAATTAATGTCGCATTAATTACTAATTTGGGGATTATTTATTAAGTTTTGGAGGTTATTTTTTCATTTTTATTTGCGATTTTCCCTCTGCGTGTGTCTCCTCTTTTCTCCTCCGTTCTCGCTCGCCGACCTTGTGGATTTATTGAGTCTCCTTTGAATTTTTCTCTCACCGTGGTGGATTGAGGTAGGTTTTTTTAATTTTATTTCGGGTTTTTGCTTGTTCTCTGCGTTTTCCTTTTCCTTTCTGCCTTTGTTTTTGTTTTTGCTTAGTAGTTGAGGGTAATCGGACTTTAAAATCCGATTGCCCTTTTAATCTTCCTTTCCCCTAGCCTACACACCAGGTTTTAAAATCCGGTATGCAGGCTGATCAATGGAGATCCCTCACATATTGGATTTTAAAGTCCGATATGTAGGAGGGTAACCCTCGCATATCGGACTTTAAAATCCGATATGCGAAGAGGAGAATATGTCAATCAGTTGCTTTTCCCCCAATTAGCACATCAGACTTTAAAGTCCGATGTGCTGGTCTCACACAAATATTCTACACCTGCACATCAAACTTTAAAGTCCGATGTGCTAATGATTTTTCTCGGCTTGCACATCAGACTTTAAAGTTCGATGTGCTGATGACTTTCCCCAATTCGCACATCAGACGTTAAAGTTTGATATGCAAATAAAGATGTTTATCCTCGCACATCGGATTTTAAAGTCCGATGTGCAAATTTTGTCTCCTGAAGTGCAAATCGGACTTTTTTCCCTGACCTGCTATTTTTGACACTTTTACTCCCAAGCCTATTCTGAGTCCAATTTTTCGATCCGATTGAGAAAAGTTGATTTTATTGATGATGATAGATATCAAAAGAGCCAATCCTCAGTGTTGAATGCAGTCATTGCGAATGTCAAACCCCCCTCACGACAAATCCGAGCCTTCCTTGAGCCAGTTGTAATCTTCTCCGGGTAAAACATCAACAAAAAAGATGAAGTACAAGTATGATAAGTACTTGAATTTGTACCTAGAGAGTTCAGTGGACTCAAACATCAAGGAGATTAGAGATACAAAAATTGGACATGTTAGTATGCAGGAGTTTATTGATTGAGTTGAGAAAGCTCCTGCCCGCCTAACCAACCTGATCAAATCCGAGTTGCATAAATATGCATCCTTCCCAGTTGCAACTCATAATCCAAAATTTGTACTTACAGTAGCGGATCACTTTGATCCGAATATAAGACAGGTTAGGGATGTTGATCAAAATGTCATCATGACTTTGGATAGTGTATTCTTCAACAATGTTTTCAAAGGTTCTCCAGTTGAAGAAGTAGCTGACATTTCTCAAGAAAGTGCTCTAGAGTACTATGAGAAAAATGAGGTCAAATGCAAGAAAGTGATCAATACTATGTACCTCTCTGCTGCCAGAAATTCCACTACCTCATGATGGCCCAAGTTTTTTCAAAAGAGTGACTTCAATGAGGAGTACAACGACATGGTCACCATGTTATCAAGAGTGAAAGGTTTAAAAGACTCTCATTACTTTCAAAGATGGATGTGCTATTACATGAATATAATTAGGAAAGGGGCTGCGAGAACTGATTGGGGTGAACAGATCAGTGATGCGCTCTATGCTCAATTGAAGGAAGTCAAAGTGAAGCTGAAATTCTATATGACCTCATACCTAGTTTATGCAGCTGCCTCTATGAGACCATATCTAGGTTTGTCTACCAAAGGCGATAGGAGATTAGTGCCTGTTTGGGAATACTATGATCAACTTACAATCAAGAATCAAGGTCGCCACTTTAGAAGAGTTAATGATGCCTTCTTTGCTGTGTGGAAGTGCATGTTTGATAAGAACTTGCAGAAGAAAAGATTATCAGAGGCTGCATATAATAGGGTGTCTCATTTTGGATGCGTTTTCCTTCAATTCCCAACATTCACTTACATCCGGATTGGGTGTTTCTCAGGTGAGCCCTTCATTCTACCAAGGTATCATTATGACAAGATCATTCTCATGGAGTTGTGTTGATAACTAATCTATGTGCATGAAAAGAAATCACAAGAGCATAAGACTGGTTGAAGTTCCCGGAATCAATTGGCAGGTACTTAGTTCTAACTAACCCCAAAGCCAAAAACATGGAGGAAGAAATGCAATGGAATACTATGAGAAGATTCAAGGCACAAAACAATTTTGATTTTCGTGGCATGAAGAACAAACTCAAGAGGAGTTACACCCATGTCTATAGGTTTGAAGATGTATGGGCATACTGTCAAATGAGGAAGATATAAGAAGGATGGACTTTAGTCATCTTACCCTAGAACAGATTGAAAAATTGGATTTAGCAAAGATCCCAATGACCATGGAAGACACAGATGACATAATAGACCCTATCTATTATGAAAAGAAGATTACCGACTCTTCGCTCCCATCAGTGCAATGGTCAAAGAAGGAAAGTAAATATATCACCCAAAGAATCACTCCCATTCTGGAAAACACCAATGCTTGGCTGTTAAAAAAGAATCTTAGGATGAAACAACTTCCTGCTAGTTCTGGGGATGATGATAATAGTGATGGCCCAGTTGGTAAGACAACTATAGCTATGACAAGAATGAAAACTAGGGCAGATCCACAAGCACTATCCTCGGCCCCCGTGACACAATCTAAAGGGAAAGGGCCCAAAATCAAATTCACAATTAAAGGGTCCAAGAAGGGTGAGTCATCATCAGCCGTGCAGGGGACAGTTACAAATGAACTAGAACAATAGCCTGCCATTGAAATTGAAAAAGAGAAGGAGACTGAGGAGGGTGAAATTCCTCAACAAGAGGAAGCACAGGTTGAAGAAATGTCACATCCAGGTGGAGTTAATGCCCTGACCACTTCACAGGTATTGACTCATTCAGAGGTGATTGTCCACTCTATTGATTCTGATTTTAATCAAGAGGATGAGGAGTTTCAAGATGGGGATCTAGGTATGGGCATGGCACAGTCAGAGACTGCTCAACAATTTTTTACATTTACCAATGTCTCCAATTTGGATGATTTTCCTTCATCCACCATTGAATCTTCGATGTTGGATTTTAATGAAGCCTTGGAAGAGGCATTTGTAGAACAATCTACAATGAACTTACCTTCTACCACAATCACAATAGAAATTCCACCATTGGTAAGTACTAAGGTTGCATCCACAATGCCTTCAATTCTCCCATCTGTGACTAAAGAGATGTTAGCAGCAGCAACTGTTGCAACATCGATAGGTGTCCCACAAGATGCTTCAACATTGGTGCCAATGACAACACTCATAACTACTGCGAGCTCTAGTCAGCTTGCTCCTGAAATCTTAACTAAAATTCAACAAGGAGCTGCTACTCCATCGGCCAATCCAGAATTACCACCTTGGATGGAGGTAGTTGCCCCTAAGAGGAAAAAAAAGGTAATTTCTCCTGATGAGTTTGATTTTGAGCAGTTGGTTCCTCCGAAGCCTAAAGGAACAAAGAAGCCAAAGACTGTATCTCGGGTGTTAGTAGACCCGACTTCTAAAAGAAAGTATGTTGAGGTCATGGTACCATCATCAGATAAAGATAAAGGCAATATATGACCTGAGGATTACACGATGCAAACCGTAGAGCTTGGGGTGGAAACACATGAGAGTGTTAAGTTGGATTCTCAGACAACTTTCAACTCTTTGTTACAGAGGTTTGATCAAGAGAAGGATGAGAAGAACGAATTAAAGCAGAAATGTGAACAATTGACTAATGTTCTTTTGAAGGTCACATAATCTTCTCAGGAAGTTGAGCCCATAGGATCCTCAATGGACACTAAAGCTCTAAAGAAAATTGAACAGGTAGGAGCCAAGGGTCGGGTGATGGATGAGTGGATTTCACGGCTAAGGTCAGAAGGCTCTCATCTTCTAAGTTCAACGGTTGGTCTATTGGCGGATTTTTAAGTAATCCAAAGCCAAATGCAAGGACTCAAAACTTCATTTTCTCAAGAGATTGAGGAAGTTGAGAAAAGTACGACCCTTTGGAGCAATATGGAGGACTTCAGAATAGATGTCCTCGCTGAAAATAAAGTAATTCCTACAAGGGAAAAATATATCCAGATTTTGTCATTGTTGTCTCACAAGCAAGAGACAATAAGGTTGATGATTACAGAGCTGGACCGAGAAAAGAAAGAAGGTGATGACAAGATTGATCTCATTTTTTCCAAATTTGCCGATCTTCCTTGTTATCTATATGATGGCTATCAGAATCTCATTACTAGTGAAGCCATCACACATGAATTCCTTTCTTTAATGGATCACTGCATGGGACATGATTTCTCACTTGACACATTTGATAAGCTACTAGAGATCCATGTCAGTTTTGAAGTCCTCACATCCATGCTGAAGGATGGAAAAAAGAAATAGGTAAAGACTGAGGATGCGATTTCCCGTGTTCGTGTGATCACAAGTTCTACCCCAATGCCAGATGAAGCAGAGATGAAAGCCATCCTGACTAAGTTTGAAGAATTCCATAAATCAAACGAGGAGGAGAAAGATGAATAAAGCGTCCCCTTTTAGCTTTTTCTTTTTATGCAGTTGCATCATTAGATGTTGCTAGTTTTCTTGTAGCTGCACATTTTCCTTATGCTGTAGTTGTAGTAAAGTGGGACTGTGCAGTGAATTAGTCAACTGTGCCCATATTTTTCTCCATTCTTTTCCTATTTAAGGAGGACCTCATTTGTAAATATTTATCTTTTGGATGCTAAGCAAAACTCTGTAGAATTTTTGCCTCAACTAAGACTTTGAGCTTTTGTTGTGAAGATTCTATCAAGTAAATAAAGAAAGCAATTTTGTTTGATCTCAAACTTCGAGTTGTGTCAAGAAAATTGTTTATATGAGTTAATGCTCTTATGTCCATTACTTGTAAATGTTCTTTACTTCTTTGATATTGGAGATATTGTTATGTGGGTAAAAGAGCTCTTGAATTGTGCAAGTAGACTGTGTACTCCTAGCATATTTGGGAAATCTTCTGATAATTGAGTGATTAGTTGTAGGCTTTGTATTACTGTAGTTACTTGTAGTTTAAAGGATTAGGAATTTGTACTTGAAGACTTTGAGCTACAAGTTAAGTTACTAATTATTTGTAATAATTAGTTTGAGTTAGTATTACATTCAAGGGAGACTTTGTGCTACTTGATAGTAAGTTTTAGTGTAGTTTGTTAGATTCATTGTTCTTTTCTTCAAGTATCTAAAGAGATAGAGAAATTGTAACAAGGTGGAGGGAGAATACATAGACTCTGAAAAAAGAGAGTTATATGCCCAACACCAACCCACAGATTTTGATTTTTTATTAATTAGAGAAGAAATTTCAGATGGAACCTCCCCTTGATGAGAGGAGAGATTAATTTCTCAACGTACCTGTGTGTGAATCATATATTTTGTCATTAGTACGCTGGTGACAAAATATTCACCCAACATTCATATATCAAAAGTTTTCTTCCTTTGCGTTATTCAACACTAGTTGAAAAATTACTGTCCACTAAAATGATCATTAATTAAATTATTATTTTTATGGACCTTTGTTCACCATAGCATATCCTCCACCAAAGACATCTCCACATACTTCATTCTCTTGTGAAACTTAATCCAACACTAACTATCCACATCCATTCAATATTTCTTCTCTCATTCTCTCCCTTTGTAGGGTTTACTACACCATTGTTTGTCCTCCAACAAAATATTTTTCTCCATTATCCTCTCACTACTGCATTTATAAACAAATTTAAATATATAACATTATTGAATGATCTTTTTTTATCATCATCTCCTTGTAGTTTTCACCCGCTTATCTACAAACTTCTCAAATACAATTCTTGCAACTTATCTTTCTATACCTATAATCTTCTCATCCTCCCCTTTTACAGCTTCTCTCTCTTTAAACCAAATTTGCATATTAATTATCCCTAGAGTTGTACATTTCCTCAAATTTTCACATTTATTTTCAAGTAGACTATTATCATCTACTTCCTCCTCATTACACATGGGAACCTTATGACCCATCTTATTAGTTGACACATTTGCATTAGAAATGCATTCATCACTTCTTTTGTAACTCTTTAATATTAAATTTCTTGTGCAACGACTTGTACTACCTTCTTCTCCATATCTTTTACCACCATTCTTCCCTTCTCCTAGCATACTAAGTTACACCATGTCTACTAACACCTCCATGTCCTTAACAGTACCTTCAACTGCTACACTTCTCACTCATTTCCTTAGACACTCCTCTTTGACACCTTTATTAAATATTCTACATAAGAATCTCTCCTTTTGAACTTCAAAGCTTTCCATATCACTTAAATCAATCTACAAAGTAAAATTAAATAAGTCATCCATCTCTTTTTATTCAGTGTTATGCCCACCTCCCTTAATCATGATTTTCTCCTCATTCACCACTTTATCTATACACAAATAATCACTATTAGTATCATGAATATTAAATATATCCTTAGTTACTTCCTTATCTTCTTTTGTTTGTGTAATAATTTGTATTTTCCTACCAACTCCTTCACGCCTTCTAAAAATTGCTTTGTTGCAACCTTATTCTCTCCACTCATTGTTATACCTTCTTTTTAAATTCTCGTCGTCCTAACTAGATGACTGGATTTCTACTCTTGACTTTCCTCTTGCACAAGGATCTCCTTTTTTTAACCATTTGCGCACATTCTTTCATTTTCTAATGCTCTACTTCTATAACTTTTATTCTACACATATTTTATTAGTTGTTCATGTTGTAGCATTTCTTCCTTTTGCTACAACTTCATTCAACAAACACTTCCATTCCATCGATGTGAGATTCCACTTCATACTCTTCATCTAATAACAAATTATCTTTTGGTAAATCAACAACTTGGGTCTGCATATGCTTTGCCACCAATTTTTCCATTGTTTCATATTCCTTCTACATAAGGATTTCTTTTCCTTTTCATTTATTTTCTTCAATAATTATATAAAAAAATATGTTAGTGTAGTGCCCCCTCGATTCGTCTTTCTCTTGTGTTCTTTGATAGACCTATTTCGACACGATATTGATATTTTGTTGATTATTTATGACTCTATTTATATCCTAGTTGACACTTGATGATGCTGGATATACTATGTGACATGTGATACTTGATGATCCTTATGGATGATGATACTTTTGAACTATCTTGATGGATAGATTTATATGTTCATGGATTTGTATGTATTTGATCCTCTTATGTAAATTATATTATTCATGATGCTATGATGACACTAACCCCTATTTTATGATGATGATAACATGAGATGAGTTGATGCTATTGTTGTGTGATTGTCTTACTATCTTCATGGTAAGACACGATTCCATATCACTCATTGCGAGCATGATATGGAACCAGGATTCTCTTTCACTTACCTGATCATTTATGATGTATATGTACCATATATATGTTGTATTGTGTTTAGTGGTGGTTGCAAGACTACAGGTACTAGACATCAACTTCACCTGGTCTTACAGGTTTGAACATGTCTTATCCCAATGGCAAGTTGATCGGAGATGGCATGAGTTTCCCTCACATACTCTGGGTTTAAGTTGTTGCCCTTGATATTTAGAGTCTTGGTTAGAGTTGTCTTGTGACACATGTGGTTGGTAGGACCCTGGTCGTGTGGTCTTGTGAGTGGTTATTGATTATAATAATAATTGATGTTATTGTTTAGTTTATTAAGTAATTAAATTAAGGTATCAATATTATTGATGATTTATTATTTATTTTATATTTGTTTATTGATTGATATTATTTATTTATTTGAAAGTAATGTTTATTTTATTTATTTTATTTAATAGGTTTAATGATTTATTGTTTAAATGATCCTTAATTATTTATTTATTGTTTAACTACAATTTATTATTTATTTGATTCTATTTAATTATTATTATTTAACTAATTATTGTGGAGTTTATTTATATTGGTTTTAATTTAATTTGTTTACCTTTTTGGGCCTTGGTATATATATATATATATATATATATATATATATATATACACACACCCTATTATTCTATTGGGTAATTTTGAGAAGGGTAAGTAAATAATACTATTTAATATTAATTACCTCAAAATCATGCAAGGTAGGTATATTATATAGTTTTTTGGGAATTTTCTAATTGGTGGATGCATTTCTATAGCTTTGGTTTAATTTTTCTATTTATTGGCTTTGGTTGTGTGTTGTCGTGGTTGGCATCTCTGCAAATGTTGCTTGAAGATTTTGGATTATGGTTTTTTTGAGCTTGGATTGAAATTGCTGGAGTTTTGGATTGGATTGTTGCTCTACTTCAAATTGCTAGGCCATCACTTCAATTCTTTCCAGGTTGGAGCTCGGTCCTTATTCTGCATTTTGATTTCTAGAAAAGATTTGTCTTCTTTGTATATTCTCAAATATTGTCTTTAGGGATTAATGGGGATAGCTATTTGATATTATAATATTTAATATTGAATTGGGGAAAAATTTATTTATATATGTGTATATGTATGTGGTTAGCAAACTGGGAATTTTGGGCGCAGTCGGGAATGTTTATTCTACATTTTCCTTTATGGATTGTGAATTCCCTTCCTCGTGGTTTTCATGGGCTTTCGAGTGTATTTGTATTGCTATTTTTTATCTCTGTGCTCTATGGCATTCCCATATATTGTTATGTGAGTTTGGTGCATTTCTGGGCAAATCTGAGAGTGTTTTTGTTAAATAGCTGCAGGGGATTGATGTCAAATCCTCTATGAATAATCTTATTCTCATGTTTATGTTTTTTAATCCTTGTTATCTTCTCGCACCTTCTTGGAGCACTGTGTGATCGTTTTGTGAGCTTATGTTCAAGATTTTTAAGTTTCATCACTTAATTCTTCCGTTTCATGCCATTTTTTCTCTTTGAACCCAAAACGCTAAAAGATGGCACCAAAATGCCAAAAGAAGACCCCAAAAGGCCAAATGATGTCATTGATGCGCTAAATTGTCTCCCAAATGTGCTAAATTGGATTTTTGATGCACAGTTCTGCTCCGAGTTGCTAGATTTGTCAGTTAGGTCTTGTGAAGTCACTTTTTTAGATTTTGTGCTTATACCATAGGCTTCTAGTGGTTGTTTTTAATTCTTAGAGAGGTGTTTTGATTTTTTATTGATCATTTCATTATCAATTTGGGCTCTGGTAAGAGGGTTTATGCCTTACCATTGAGAAATGTGCTTATGTTTTAAATAGCTCCAACAAGAGGGAGAATGTGTTGTTGTTGAGAAATGATTTATGTGAGCTCCAACGGGATGTCTGTGCCTCATTGTTGATGATTTTATTTGCATATGGATTAGCTCTTGGATTCATGTTCTACCTTGGTTCATTGTTGCATTGCTTGGGTGAAGACTCTTGCTTTACTTGTTGGCATTATGGCTCTTGTTATGCTTCATAATTGAATGAGTAATGAGGTTATTGATGTATTCTTTGTATGAGACACTTTGTGATGTTATTGTGATGTTGTAGTTTATGTTTCACCCTAAGGCCTAGGAGCATGATTAGGGAGAGTGAGTTTTCATTATTCTGTCGAGGTCATGAGGAATGGACTGCTAGGATTTATTGTTGTTTGGAGCTGGGGTCTAGACCATTTGGATAGCTCATTGGAGGTTTATTGTAATAATCAAGTGATAACCTAGTAATTAATCTTAGGTGGGTTGGGTAGTAGTAACTCATTTAAGCAAGATAAGAAATGTGTTTGTGGTTCCCCATCTCATGGCTTGGAATCCAGAGTGAGGTGGTAGATCTGGTAACCGGATAAACCAAACTCCCTTGATTTCTTCAAAGGTTGAGACGATCCTGTATGTGTATCACAAATGCCAGTTTGATTTCTAGGATATCCTTGTTAGTGATAACATGTGATGACACTCTTCCCTACATGTTGGTCCTAGTTTCCTTATGCCATCAGATTGGTAGGTTGAGGGTTTGTTTTATCTCTTGGTTGTTAGGTGTTAGCCTAGGTATAGAGTGTGAGTTGGAACCTTGTGTCATCTCCTAGTACGAGGGGTGGTTCCTTATTGGTTCCACATGGTCAGGTGGTTTGGTGCCTTCTTCCATTGGGATGATCTTCTTAGATGCTAGCATGTGTGGATTTGGATTTGATGTATCTTCTTATGCAAATAGATCTTGGAGCATATTCTTGTATCAGTGCATCATGAATATGTAAATGTAATAGATATTATGTACTCTTGTATTATGTAATCATATGTAGTAGGACATGATGTAGTTGAGATTATGTTGGAAAGAGGAGGTATTCATTGTATGATTTATGTTGTAGAGAATGTACATGTAATAGGTTGTGTTCATTATTGTACACATTATGTATCTTGGATAATGCTCATTAAATGAAATAATGGAATTGGCTCTATGGTTATTCATTTTGTGTTGTATGTTTGAGTATTGTTGAAAGATCCCTGGTGGATCCCTTTTCTGATTTGCTGTAATTTTTATTTAATAAACTAGGTTTTTTGTAATTTTCTGGTGATCTTATAGAATAGATAGAAGTGCAGAAAGGGGGTTTGTTTCTTTTTTTTGTTTTGGAGTTTTGAAGATATATATATATATATATATATATATATATATATATATATATATATATATATATATATATATATATATATATATATATATATATATATATATATATATATATATATATATATATATATATATATATATATATATATATATATATATATATATATATATATATATATATTGATGCCCTCCTAAATGGCACAAGGTTAGCAAATGATAAATAACACAAAAGCCACGAAACTGTTAGTGTTAGTCAATCAAAAACTGATCTAAAAGGCACACCAAGAGAGACACTAAAAGCATGTTAATGTATCTAAACGAAACAAACATTATGAGGCATCTCCAACTGCCTCTTAGCATGGCCTTAGCTCCTTCTCCCTTGTTCCTCTCCTCTCCAAGTTCCAAAATAGTGTAGCTCTCAGCAGCTTTTTGCACTATGGATGCTTATGGAGGATTGAGATTGTAGTATTGAGCTCTAAATATGAAATAAAAAAGCTAATGCTATGCTATTGATGCTAAAATGATATATTTTAACCAAAATAACAAGATATTTGATGATTATGCTAAATTACTCTCTTAAAATGCCTATAGCTTAAATGCATGCAAGTTTTCAGGATCTAGATTATGAAGAAATGGGCTCTATTTATAGGAAAAATGGAGCAATGGATGGCTGAGATTGAACAATCTCAACAAGGGTTAGGATTGAATGATTTCAAATCCATGTGAGGGCTTTCAACCCAATCCCAAGATGACAAGTGTCAATGTGAGATAGGTTGAGAGGGGAGGGAATAAGCATTAAATGCTTGATACGACCTTGGGATTTAAAGTCAAGGTTGGTTGAATGAATAAACTCTTTATTCAAAGAATAAAGCTTTTATCCAATGGATAAACTCTTGTGCAAATGTGAATTGGATGAATATGGTCAAAACAATAAATGTTTGGGGGGACAAGTTTGAAATAACTATAAATGGTTATGTAAGAGCCATAAATGGTCATGTAAGAGCCATTAGTGGTCTTGGAAGACTTTGGGGGTTAATTTGTTGAACACACAAAGCATTAAATGCTTTTCAAAGACTTTGGAGTCTTTGAGAAGTGACTCCATTTTGCTTAGGAATGTGACAATAATTAGGGGATGGATTAGGCTAATCAGGAAGGGGTTAGAAGAATCTAGAAGGGGATTAGATTTTGCAAGTGGATTTGGTGGGTGAGAGAAAATAAGATTTTATTTAAAATAAAAATTCATTTATTTCAATAAATGTGTGTAAGTTGCATTTGTAGGAAAATGCAAGTGGGGGGGGGGGGATAATGATTTAAATAAATGTTTTTATTTAATTTATTTAAAAGAGGAATAGGGGGATTTTAATTAAATAAATAGATTTTATTGATTTAATTGATTTGAATTTGATTTAATGAATTAATTAAAATAAATTGAATAATTTATTTAATTAAGAGAAGAATGTTTGGAGATGAATTAATTAAATATTAATTTAATTAACTGATGGCTAGTGGATTTTTAATCAAATAAATACGAAATATTCATTTAATTAAAATGGACAGATTTGTGTGACTACATTTGCCCCTCTTTGAGACGGTGCGGTTTATCGCGTTGTTTCAAAGAAAGAAAAATAGGTGTGAAGAAATGCCCCATAAAATGTTAATTTAATGGGTGGTATGCCCCTTCGAGAGATGGGCCGAAAATTTTTGAAAAATCGGGCAATCTCTTGAAAAAGAATGAAAATTGGCAGGGTGGTAGAAGAGAAGGAGTTAGGCATACGGGTGAAAAATAGAAGAAAACGGGGGAAATATGGAGAAATGGGGGGCTTGGGAAGTTCACGGGGACCACGGCGATGAGCAGAGGGGAAGTTACGGTGACGGTGAAGGGTATAAATGGGGTGAAAGGGGGGAAAACAGGATCATTTGTGACCGCGACCAGTTGAAAACGAGAGCTCTGATAGTGACGTTTGGAGGAGCGAGCAGTAGCTACGATGTCGATTTCGATCACTGAACACAGATTCGAGTGAGTCCGATGGTTCCAGTGCTCAGATAACTACGGACCAGTGGTACGCAAATTCGAAAACTTAATTTTTGTGCATTTTTGATAGGTTTTTAGTTGAGTCCAAGTCAAGTCGGAGCAAGAGCGCTGAAACTTTGGTTTTGGCGCTTTTGCTCCATGAATTAGTGCTATTGTGCCGCAATGGCGCTATTGTGCCTTTATTTGAGCGCTTTTGCTCTGCATTAGCGCTATTGTATGCAATTTTTAGCGCTATTGATTAAGTAGCGCTATTGTTGGGTTAATTGAGCGCTATTGTGTTAAAAGAGTGCTATTGTATAGGGTTTTTAGTGCTTTTGTAGTTGTAGCGCTATGGTATAGCTGATTGAGCACTGTTGTTAGGGTTGTAGTGCTATTGTTGAAAACTAGCGCTTTTGTTGGTTAAATAGCGCTTTTGCTTTAGGATAAAGAAATGCCCCAGTTTGGATGAAGAAAAATCTCCCGATGCCTAATGATGGATGGTTGGCAATGTGAAGTGGGAGTTGTTTTGAACCATAGCAGCCTGATTAGACTTAGGTCATTTGTTAGAATAAATGCCCATTGAAATCTAGGTGACCATGATTGCTTACCTGTTGAGACCCGAAGATACTTGATCAAAGTATCTGTTGATAGTCTAGGTTTAAACTTAAGAAAGTTTGAAAACAAAACAACTGATGGTGATTGATGAATATCTATGTGCAGGAGGATCTGCACGTGTTGCAGTTACACGAGCGCCATCCTGTGACACAGGGGTTGCGGGATCGATTGATCCAGACGAAGATTGATTGTATTGCAGTGACTGGTCTTTATGAGGTGATGCACATGCCCGTGATTCGTATGAATCACAGATTGATCACAGCACTGGCAGAGCGGTGACACAGTGAGACGTGCACCTTTCATTTGGCATAGGGGGAGATGACCGTGACCTTGGAGGATGTGTGGCGCATCCTATGGATTTCGATTCGAGGAGAGCTGGTCACATACGATAGATCCTGGGGGACGGTGGCAGTGCAGCGGATTTTTGATGAGGATGTGTTCATTGATGATGGCTCGATCACGTGGGAGGATATAGAAGCACTGTATGAGCCACTTCCAGCAGTTTTGTCAGGGATCGTGGGAGGACTATTGTGTCCAGACCGACGGTCACATGGGTTGGCGGTGGGATGGGGACTGGTTATCGAGATGATGATGACCGAGGGGACCCGATTTGCATGGGGGCCGTGCGTGCTGATGCACATGTATCAGGAGTTTCATGAGGTAGTATACCGGGGGAGGGGTTCCTTAGCAGTAGGCATGACACTGCTACATATTTGGGCATGGGAGCACCTACTAGTGACTCGACCGGTGAGTCTTAGATTCTGTGTCGGTGGACCAGCCGTACATGTTTATGTACAGTGATATGATGAGCCAGCCCCACTTGGGGAAGTTAGAGTGGTGGCGACGGGCATTGGATGACCTGGATGCAGTGATATGGCGGCCATACTTGGAGTGTGAGCCATGGGATGATGACGCAGAGGCACTACCTTATGTCTTCATGACCCGATTCCTCATTGGGAGGACCTCTTATCATGTAGAGAGACAGGTGCCCGGGAGAGTGATGAGGCAGTTCGGGCAGCAGCAAGGAATGCCTAGCGGATCGGGAGAGTATGTGCGGGTGATTCGAGAGAGGTATGCATGGGGTCCAGTGCTACCTTATGATTAGACACTGACAGAGTTTCAGACACTACAGGCGAGGCCATGGGACCTACGACCGAGGGTCGTTGATGCAGGGGTGACAGATGATTACACGCAGTATCAGGCGGTGCACCCGATTCCATGGATATCGGATCCAGTAGAGCCGATCCCATCTTTTGAGGATGAGAGGGGACAGAGACGGAGGAGGGCAGGAGGTCGAGAAGATGGAGGAGGAGGAGGTGGAGGTGGAGGTGGAGGTGGAGGAGGTGATGGAGGAGATGGAGGAGGTGGAGGAGGTGGTGGAGATGGAGGAGGTGGTGGAGGTGGAGGAGGATTGGGGATACGGAGTCAGCGGAGAGGGAGAGGTGGACTGCCTCTACAAATCTCACAGGGACCACTGATATCGAGAGGAGGTCAGCTGAGTGGGAGGGGGATGGAGAGAGAGATCCCGATGGACAGAGGGGAGGGGACTTCTGGAGAGGGAGGTGTAGGGGAGGCAACTATGGACACTGGGGAGGGAGCCACTGGAGATCTGCGGGATCACATTATAGTGCGCTTGCAGACGCGGATAGAGGATTTAGAGGCAGAGGTGGCAGCTAGGGATGTGCAGTTATTTGCACGGGAGTCAGAGCTGATGGTGGTGCTACGGGAGAGAGATACTGTAGTGGAGAGATTGGCGGAGCTGCAGGAGAGATTAGAGTAGGAGCACAGGGGCCTATAGGGGAGGTGATGAGGGAGATGCGGCGAGCTCAGGCGGAGATAGAGTACTGGCGGGGGTTATATGAGCAGGTGGTGCCAGTGAGTCAGCGAGCTCTCAGTTATTCACAGATGCGACAGGCGAGATCAAAGCGATCATAGAGGATGCAAAGCAGTGGGGGTGTGATGGGTCCTTTGAGGAGGGAGTGATCAGGGGATGCAGGAGGGAGTGGTGGTTCGATGAGGCCTCCATAGAGAGATGGATCAGGTGGTGCAGGCACCAGTGGTGGAGCAGGGGGAGGTGTGGGGACAACATCTGGTCAGAGCGGCATTTGAGAGAGCATTGATGCATGGATGTATTTGTATCTTTATTTTGTGGACTATATCTTGGATGGCTCTTGGTAGCCGATTTTGTAGACTTCATTGTACTCTAATTTATGAGATGATATATATGAGGAGATCCCATATTTTGATGATATGCATTTGATTATGTATGGATGTTTATGCAGGATGATGAGTGATTGCTTAGATGGATATGTGTACATGTATGCAGTGATGAGATATTTCTTATATGCATGTTTTGATGATGATACTGACATATGAATGCAGGTGTATATATGTATGATTTGTTTGATTTTGGATGCAATGCTTTTATGTATGTAATGTCATGATGATGATGTATGCTTATGATGATGATGTATGCTTATGATGATTTATGAACAGGATTTTGGTGTTTCCTATGTTGATATAATGATGAGATGATTTATGTGATGATGTTAATGCAACGTTCGAATGAATGATGTTTATGGGTGAATATGTATCTAGATGTTTTTAGATGAATGTAATGTGGATAAACAAAATGTAAAGTACAAATGTTTATATGATAAGGTGTTTAAATGAATGCATATGCAAAATGGATATAAAATGTTTAAGAACCAATGTTTTGTAAACAAATGGATTTTATGATTCTAAATGTTTAAATATGTTTTAAGTATAATTGATAATGTGATGATACTATAACTTATGTTTTTAATAACTGCACCTTAATGCAATTAAAAAGAGGATAAATGAATGTAATGCGAATGAATCCTAAAATGAGCATAATAAGATACTTATTAATGAATGAATGAATGCACTTTTTAACTATAAATGAATGTATGCAATAATAAATGATAAAAGATGATAAGATGATAATGGATAATTGACACTAAATGAATGCCTAATAAATGATTTAAAACAATCAAAGACAATTTGATCCTATGAATGAATCGAATTGTTGATGATTGATGCAATGATGCAAATGTTTAATGAAAACTAATGTCCAAAATGAACTACATGTAATGTTAAGTTAAAAATGACATGAAAGTACTTAATGCAAGACGCAACTAAATGCGATGATGATATGACCATGAGGAATGCAAGGTTTGTAAGACTTTGCGTGATGCATTGATGATGTATCAGAGTACTCGGTCGTGATTGTATCCAAGACCAATTTTTAAGGGTCACTATATAAAACCTACATATGAATTAATGAATGGGTGATATGCAACAGAATGCAAGATATAAACAGATGAGAGGAAATGACGATCCATAGTGCGCTATTTTCATCATTGAGCTTTAAAATGTTGGAAGAGAATACAAGCATCTTGACATAATGATTCAAGATGACCTGAGTATTCCTTTCATGGATTTTATATAGCAAGTTAATACAAACGACTTGATATAAGGGTCAAGTCGACCAGAGTATTGCTTGCAGAACAGACAAGGATTATCTCTATTCATGCATGACTTGGATCGTCCTCCTTGATCTTACGCTGATCATATCTTGAGACAAGTGCATACCGTACTAAGAGATAAAAACCTTTATCTAGTTTGGATGAGGTAGGAGGAACCCAAGGAAGAGCATTGTACCTGCAAACAAACAATATATACATAAAGAATAAAGAATATGGATCCTTGGTAATGGTTCATGCTCATATGGTCGAGGTATACGCTGTAGTCAGCAAGCCGTAGGGATCTATGACTGTATTTTTGCCTATGATCACGTAACTTAGTGAACTTCCCACATAAACTAATGCGCAAATGATACGAAACAATGCTGAAAAGATCCCGATACAGATAAACGAATGATTGTACTCACAAATCAACCAAGTATTTGATAGCTTAACATAATTTTCTTGTGAAAGAAAATGTCACTTTTGTCTTTGTTTTGGTAAGGAAGGATGCATCCTCGTTGAAGACAGTTTTGAGTAGTGATGTTGATTGTGTGGTCGATTGATAAATGGTCATTGTGTGAGTATTTTGTCAATGCTTGTTTTGGTATCTGCATGGATGAGTATGTACAAGGGGTTGCCATGTTTTTGTGTGATTTTCGATGTTTTGTCAATGTTTTTGGATTTTGTATTGTTTTGAATGTTTTTTTTTTTTTTTGATTTTTGCGAGATATTTTCCAATGTTTTTGGTATTTTGATGATTGCTTGAATGAAGAACTTAATGAATCATAAGACAATGTAGAATCCACTTCCATCAATAGGTTAAGGGTGTTTCCCCCAGTTTTTAGACATGATGATGAAAAAGCGGGATGTAGGATGCATGGGGTACTATCTTAACTGCAGATGAATAACAAGCCATGGTTTTGGACGGATGGATGTATGTATGAAGTAGATGTGATCGCAACAAGTCTGAAAGACAATGGAGTCATAGCCTTTTACGAGTGGCACCTGTTTGCTAGGTTTTTACCATCATACTTACCCAAGGTGCCATCGGAGTGGTTGTTCACCGTTTGGTTGCATGATTTTTTTTAATTTTTTTTTTGAATGTTTTTGTATTTTCTTTAGGACATTTTTCTGAATGTTTTTGGTATTTTCTAGTATGTAGGGCAGCCTGATGCTCTATACAGTTTAGGTATAAAACCGTTTTAGGTGCATGCTTTTGATTGGATCTGCAAGCGGTTCTCCTTCTGATGTAGCCAACTGATATGCCCCGGACCCGAATACAGCAGTGACAACATATGGGCCTAGCCAGTTTGATTCAAACTTGCCCTGATGTTCTCTATTTGGTTGATTGCGAGGATTCTCTCGTAGAACAAGATCACCTACCTCAAATGTACGAGGTCTAACTCGGTGATTGTAGCTTCTGCTCATGCGCTGCTGATTGGCTTTGAGATGATTGTATGCAGCTTGTCGCTTCTCATCAAGTAATTCTAAGTCTTGGAGGCGTGAGAATTTGTATGCTTCATCATCGATGAGATTGTGCAAGGAAACCCGTAATGATGGTATCTCGACCTCAATAGGCAAGATAGCTTCTGCACCATAGACCAATGAATAAGGAGTTGCACTTGTAGGGGTTCGAATGCTAGTTCGATATGCCCATAATGCGGGATTCAATTGAATGTGCCAATCATGACTGACATCATTGACTGTCTTCTTGAGGATTCTTAATATGTTCTTATTTGATGCTTCGGCCTGACCATTGCCTTGTGGGTAATAGGGAGTGGAAAAGCGGTGTTGGATGTGAAATTTCTCACAGAGTTCACGAACATCCTGGTTTTTGAAAGGAAGACCGTTATCTGTGACGATGGACATGGGTACACCATACCGGTAGATGATGTAGTTGAGGATGAATGAGGTGATCTGCTTGCCGGTGACCTGGGTAAGTGGAATAGCTTCGATCCACTTTGTGAAATATTCGGTGGCGGTAAGAATGAATTTGTGGCCATTGGATGAAGATGGATGGATTTTACCCACAAGGTCAAGACCCCATTGACAAAAAGGCCATGGTGTTGTGATTGGTTATAGTTCCTGGGCTGGTGCCTGTATCGGGTCACCATGAACTTGACATTTCTTGCATTTTCTGACAAAGTAGTAGGAATCCTTTTCCATAGATGGCCAATAGTATCCATTGCGTAGGAGTTTCTTGGCTAGTGATGGACCACTTGAATGAGTCCCGCAAATGCCTTTGTGTACCTCTTCCAAAGCCTTTGTGATCTCATCTTGTTCTAGACATCGAAGGAGGGTACCATCAAGACTACGTCAGTATAGGGTTTCAGTAATAATGGTATATCGAGCAGTTTGGTGAATGAAGGTTTTTCGTTGGTTATTCGATTGGTTGGGAGGAAGGGTATGATCGCGGAGATAGGTGTAGAACTCACCATACCATGGGGATTCAGAACTGAAAAGGTGACATATCATCTCGGATTCAGGGATATCATAAGCGGGGATCCAAAGCTGTTCTACCAGGAACTCATAGTGTGTTGAATTTTGTGGAAGATCTAGGAGAGATGCGATGGTAGCCATGGCGTCAGCAGCTCGATTCTGATCTCTTGGTATCTGCTCAAAAGTGATAGTAGTAAATGATGTCTTTAGAGTGTCCACCATTTGCTTATATGGCATGAGTTTATCATCTTTGGTCTGATATTCATTTGTTGCTTGTCGAATGACTAGTTGGGAATCACCATATACTTGCAGTTCTTGTAATTTTCATTGTATGGCTAACCTGAGTCCGATGATCAAGGCCTCATACTCTGCGATGTTGTTGGTGCATGGAAATGTGAGCCTATAAGACTTCGGGATGCTATCACCTTGAGGTGTGATAAACAAAATGCCTACCCCCGAGCCGTGCCTAGTGTATGAACCATCAAAATATAGTTTCCATGGTTGTGCTGTTGTGATCATGAATATCTCTTCATCTGGAAAATTGGAAATGAGAGGATGATTGCCTATGAGTGGTGCATCGGCCAATTGATCTGCAATAACTTGACCTTTGATAGCCTTACGGTCCACATACTCAATGTCAAATTCACTTAGAATCATCACCCATTTGGCCAAGCGACCTGTCAATGCTGCTTTGCTAAGTAAATACTTGAGTGGATCAATCTTTGCAATGAGTTGTACCTTGTGTGTCAACAGATAGTGCCTCAATTTTGTGGCTACTAAGATCACTGCTAGGCAAGCTCGCTCGATAGGTGTGTAATTGAGTTCATAGCCAACCAGTGTGCGAGAGATGTAGTAAACAACACACTCTTTGCCTTCTGCATTATGTTGTGCCAGTAATACACCTAATGCTGTACTTGCTGCCAAGATATAGAGTAACAATGGTCTACTTGGATCTAGTGGCATCAATAATGGTGGATTCATGAGATAGTCTTTAAGTGTCTGAAATGCTTGCTAGCATCGGGCATCCCACTGAAAGCGGATGTTCTTGTGTAGCAGATGTGTAAATGGGTGACACTTATCAGACAATTGTGCAATGAATCTTCGGATGGATTGGAGTCGCCCTTGTAATGTCCTTAGCTAACTGATATTCTTTGGAGGTGGCATGTCCATGATTGCCTTAACCTTTGCTGGATCGACCTCAATACCTTTGCTTGAGACAATGTATCCTAGAAGCTTCCCGGAGGTCACTCCAAAGACACATTTCTTTGGGTTGAGTCGAACATGGTATTGTTCCAGTCTATCAAATATTTTATCTAAGATGTGGAGATGCCCTTCTCTGGTGAGTGATTTTGCTAGTAAGTCATCAACATAATCTTCCATCATCGTATGCATCATGTCATGGAAGATGGTGGTCATTGCCCTTTGATAGGTTGCTCCTGCATTCTTTAGACCGAAGGGCATTACATTCCAGCAATATGTGCCCCATGGACATGTGAAGGTTGTCTTATGTTGATCTTCTGGTGCAATTTTTATCTGATTGTATCCTGAAAAACCATCCATGAGTGAAAGCATGGCATGTCCTGCTGTCAGATCCACTATGATGTCGATATTTGGAAGGGGGAAGTCATCCTTAGGACATGCCTTATTCAGATCTTTGAAGTCAGTACCGATGTGGATGCCCCCTTTTGGCTTGCCGACAGGCACAATATTGGAGATCCATTCTGCATAATCAATTGGTCTAATGAAACCAACATCTCGGAGTTTCTTGAGTTCTGTTTTGACTAGTACTGCAATTTGTGGATGCATCTTACGAAGCTTTTGCTTGACAGGTTTGGCTCCTTTCGCTATGGTGAGGTGATGCATGACTAAATCAGGATCAAGCCTAGACATGTCTGCATATGACCATGCAAAGTTGATCTGACGCTTCTAGAAGAACTCTATAAATTTAGGTTGTTCTTCTGGAGTGAGAAGAGATGCCAGATGTATGATATGAGGATTTTCAGAAGCCCCCACATTGTACTCTTTGGTTTCCTCGATGAGAATCATTGATCGTTCTTGTTGTGTACTATCAGGGAGAATGTCAAACCCTTTATCCTCAGGCGCTGCAGAGAGGTTTTCACCATTGGATACGCTCTATCTTTTTACTTTTGTTGGATCAAACAATGCCATAGTGTGGTTTTCACTGAAAGATCCATATTTTATTGTTATATTTTTGCAGCTGAAAGGTTTGGCATCCGCCCTGAAGTATGCTACGCTATTAAGTTCAATGGCGAATCCAGCTTTGTGATCCCCGCTTGGTAGGTTATCCCTTAATTCCAAAAAGTCAATGATGGCCTCATTGTTTTGGAAGAAGTCAAGACATGGGGGATTTGGTTGGTTCCATTCGATGAGTTCAGGGTGGATAATGGGCATTACTTCATCGATTAGGCTAAGTGCGTTAGATGTATCAGTGAGGGTTAAGACGTTATGGTGAAGGTCATTGATGGTACTCTCCCTATCAGAATCAGGCGTAGGATGAGATGTAGGGTCTGTGGAAGATGTTTCCAGCTCAGGAACCCAAGTGGTTTTTATCTGTGCTTCTCCGTAAACAGGGATGTCTTTGCGTGGTGGAGGTGGGGATGTGTCATCCTCATCTGAAGTATTAAGCTGCACGGAATCAAATTCCCACTCATGTGAGTTGGTCTCTGAGTCACTTTCCAACATCCGATTACTATACCATACTGAGATGTCTTTGGAGTTAAATACTGCAAGGGTGATTGGTTGATGTACCTTTGTAATGATCGGTGCTGCAGGGCGGTTGATGGGGATCAAGGAATCTGGTATAGGGAGTATCGGTAATATTGACTTAGTGGCTTCTGCTGGAACTGCTGGTGCCATAGATACTGTTGCGGGTTCTGATACAGTTGTTGCTGCTAGTGGTGCTGTTGATGGGATTACGAGTTCGTTTGGTGGGATGAGTGGCATTAGTGATGGTTGTGTTGGGGTTTTGAGCCTCAGTGGGGCAGTCGGGATGGTACTTGATGCCGCTTTGATAATGAAAGGTGGCCTTTTGACAGTAGGCTGACATAATGGTTTGCTGGGTTTTCCTTTGAACTTGAGTTTAGGAAAGATTTCTTTTTCAAAGCCTAGGCTTGTATTACCTTTGGGCTTGAATTCTGGTAGTAGAGGTTCATGTCATCCTTGTTTGTAATATCCCAAAGCACTCTGACCATCATACCCCATTCTTTGCATAATGAGGAGGCCTTTGCCATACTGATTCGTAGGAAGTATAACTCGCGATATGTCAGTGGTGATGGGATCCTTATAGATCCATTCCGCTAGGTCCTCATCTTGTGTTTCTTCCTCTTGACTCTTTCCAAGAATGAAAGGCATCAAAGCACTTGCTGGTATGTTTAGTGTTTGTTGGAGTACCTGCTGTGGTTTACCATGCGTTCTAGGAGAAGTGGGCATTTATCCCACACAAAAGAGTTGACTCAAGTAGTATTCCCTAGGACCTTCCTCTGTGATCTTCATTTTATGCTTTTCTTGCTTGGGTATAGTGGTGTTTGAACGGGCAAGAGAGGCGGGACTGATAGATGATGTGGAAGAAATGGCTTCTCTATTATTAGGAACGGTAATCTCTGGTTGATGGCTGATATTATGGCAATATGCAAAGGGATTTGCATCGCCCAAGATTGTGATCTCTACACCATTATGTGGGAACTTGATACATTGATGGTAGGTAGATGGAATGGCTTGCATGGCATGTATCCAAGTTCTTCCTAACAATAGATTGTAGGGCAGAGGGAGGTCTAGAACCTGACAAATGATGTTTTTTACCACGGGGCCCACTCGGATTGGTAGTACCACAACTCCTTTGGATGAACGCTCCGCATCGTCATAGGCTTTGATGGTGATCTTCTGACGAGGATCCACTGATTCTACCACATACCCCAACACTGTGACCAACTGTAGTGCACAAATATTTAGGCCTGCTCCATTATCGATCAAGACTCGCTTGATCCTATGCTGGTTAATAAATCCTTCGATGTGGAGTGAGGCATTATGTGGTTGTTGGAAGGAAGAGTTGTCACTTTCAGAAAAAGTGAGACAAGGTGATGACTTGAGACTTCCAACCATGGCTTGAAATTAGTCCGTATTTAGATTTGCGGGGATTGACACCTCTTGGAGTGCTTGATCCAAGATAGTTTTATGAAATGGTGATAGATGCAAAAGCTCTAAAATGGATATAAGCGCAGGGGTTTTGTCTAGTTGTTCCACAAGATTGTACTGCTTTGGGATGGAGGTGGTGCCTTGTGGAGCTGCCTTGATGGTAACTTTGCTGTGACGCGTAACAACATTGCAATTTGAGTTGGGATTTTTGAAGGTTATAGTTGCAACTTGTTCATTGGCATCATACAGATGATTTACATTGTAATTATATGCAGCCTGCGTATAATCAGTGGTATCAGTGCCTCACCTGGAAGTGGAAGGATCCCTTTGATCTTGTGATGGAAGTGGATTTTTGAACATCAGATGATCATTATTGGTTGTTTTTGGGTTATGTCCTTCAATTTCAATTTCTCCTCGATCAATAAGATCCTTAATGAGATCTTTCAATCGGTGACAATTACTTGTCTTGTGTCCTCTTCCTTGATGGAATTCACAGTGTTCAGTATCTCTCCACCATGCCGGTTTGACCTGAGGCTCATAGTTTGATAGTTTCGGTAGAGTGACCAAATTTTGAGAAATGAGTTGTCGCAATACTGTTTCAATGGGTTCCCCTAAGGGAGTGTATGTTCATTTTTGTTTTTGCTGACGAGGTCTTGGTTCGTCATGAGATGTGATGCGACCTTGATTAGAAGGAACATTTGTGTTGTTCTGAGGTGGAGGATTTTGTCCTGCAAACCGAACCATAGGTTGTGCGTTTTGGATAGTCCGGGCATCCACAACCCCATCGTTGACAATATTCTTATTTTTATTCCAGAAGTTTGGTTTATCGCTATTGAAGCGTGGGTGAGGACAATCTTTTGGTTCATTAAAGATTTTGATGAGTCCTTTCTTGATGAGTGCCCTTTCACATTTCAAACCCTTGGTGATCATATCATTAAAAGAGTCCGTGTCTTTGACATCCAGGTGAAATTCCATTTCTTCGTTTAAGTTGGAAATGAATATTTCCACTAGTTCTCGTTTAGGTAACTGAAGAGAACGTCTGCTAGACATTTGACGCCATCGTTGCAGGAATACTGAGAATTGTTCACCTGGTTTTTGTTTGGTATTGCACAGATCAGCCATGGTGATGTCACTTTCAATGTTATGAGAGTAATGAGTTAGGAACTTCTGGATGAGTTCCTCAAATGTTCTAATGCCTCCTGATAGTCGGGAAAACCATGATGTGGTTATTCCTCCCAAGCTTTGGGGAAAAAGGCGCATTAGGTAGGTGTCTTCATATGCCACTTCAAGACAAGCGGAATGAAATTCTTTGACATGATCACGAGGATCTCCCTTTCCCCTATATTTTTCGAATTTGGGTGTTTCGAATCCTCTTGGAAAGGGTGGCATGTAAAGATTCCTATCAAAAGGATAGGGACAGATGTCATTGAGTGAGAATTGGTTAGTCTTGACACCACTATGAAGTTGTTGGGTGAGATTTTCGACTTGTTGCCACAACATCTCCATTTCATTTGGAGGAGGAGGTGGTGGGTTACCTCGAGGAATGTTATATCTGATGGGATCTCTACCTCTTTCCTCTTCATGGCAACTTTGCCTTTTTGATGCTTGTCTTAATTGGGCAAGATCAAAGTCTGAGGGGAGTTTGGCTCCTTCTTGAGCAAGTTTTAAGAAGTGAGCATCCGCATTGCTCCTGAGTATTTCATCAAACAATCTGTTAAAGAGAGGGTTATGCTGAGCCCTTTCTATTGTTGCAGGAATAGGAGTACTTGGGTTTTCATCATTTGCATTTCCTCCAAGTGCTTCTTGGAATTCATTGAGATTTTCCTCTTCTTCTTCTTCTATTTCTATTTCTCGTTGCCGTGACTGTGATCGGGTTTGAGCCATTTTGTTTATGAGTCTTTGTTGAAATTGCATGAAAATGATGATGAGTTTTTTTTTGATGAAATGAGAGATTTGATGATTGGTAAATTGTGTTGCATGTGGATCTCTTAACACTTTTAAGGTGGATGTAACCGAAATTCCTTCTTTGAATTGCTTGTTTGTTTGATAAGATTTGATGTGATAAGGTGTAGAGAAATCTGAGATGTGTTATAGATTGGACTACCTAGCAATGAGAGGATTCACTCATGAACTAGTTTTAACCTGTGTAGATGTGTTTCTTAGGATGAGCTTATCCTAGATGTAGAAACAATCTAAAAAGTGATGTGAAGTGTTTGATTTCAAGCAATATCTAAAAGAGAACTTAGAACAATAACCTCTTAATGTTTTGAGAGTTGGGACGGACTGATGATGAAATGATGATGTATGAGTGAGATGATGGATGAAAATGTTTTCAACTTCAATAAAAAATTTGTGTTACAAATGGGACAAACTCTACCTCTGCCCTTTCAGGTGTTGGAGGTATTTCTCGAGTTGTGTTGTAGGTGATGCAGACGTTTGGGAAGAAGTTGGGATTAATCTTTCCTCCTTGATTTTTGTGATAACTTAGAGCTCTATATTGCATAAAAGCTCTACGGCTCAATGATTCTAAATCAAATTCGTTTGTTTTGCCTTGAAGATAGAGACGCATACGATGGAGAAAGACTCTATGTGAGACAAAGATTTGTCTATTAAAATAGAAGAATTTCCTCCTTTTGATCAAAGCCTTTGAGCTCAATGGTCTTCTTTTCAAGTTGATATTCTGATGACGCTTCTTCTTTCACAAGATGTGAAGAATGGTCATAAAGGTTTGATTTTTTGTTGTTTGGACTTTGTTTTTGATGTTTTTGGTTGTACTTAAAGATGTTGGATGAATACTTTGTTTTTGGGATTGATTTTCTGATTTTTCTTTGACAAGAAAACAAACCAAGCACACAAACACAAGAATGTTGCCTCAAAGGCACAAATGAGTATGGGTCTAGATTAACCCAATCCTTGGACTTGTATATGACCCTTCTTTTAGATGTATTTTAAGGTGTATTTCCAAAGCCTGAAGTTGGCTCAATTCGCACTAGGTCTTTAAAACGAACACACTTCAAACACTTTTTTATCCCTAAGGTCAAATGGCCAGTTGTGATAAATTTAGCCCACATCTTGATATTTCTTCGACTTTGGTACTACATACCTTATGAATCTCGCCGTGGTAGGTAAGGATGTGATATACTAAGTCTTGCACGAGCATAACAAATAGATGATCCCTATGATGGGGGAGTCACCACTTTTATCAAGCCACAAGTGACTTTTCAAAAAGCTATGTTTCTACTCAAGGAAATATGTATGGTGAGTATCTTGGGAGGAAAACCATCTATGCTCTTGCACTAAATTATATCGCAAATATTCTCAATCAATAGAACAGGTGGGCTACTACTTAAAGGTGTTTAGTCATGTTCGATGTTTTTGGACATAAGTTCATTCTGCAGTGACTCACTTAAGAGTCTTGTAACTGGTGGTGGGGCCCATTTGTCCTTTCGGCCAGTTACACTGTAGGAACAGCTATACCCAAGGCTACAACTTTTGCTCTCACCTGATTTCTATAGTGGCTCAAAGGATTTACCACGCGAGGTCGTTCCCAAGAGTGATGTGTCTCTTGGCAGGCCTCTCTTAAAAAGATAAAATTTTGAGTGTTACTAACACTTTTCTCTTGCACCTAGGACCACGAGAGCCAAGGGAGAGGATAGTGTGTGTTAGAGGTAGGACCACTCAACTGACTTTTGTGCACAAGTGTGCCAAACACGTAAAACACTTTGTTCTTTTTTAATTCAGCATTTCAAAATGTGGTCTAACTATTTGAAGATGTTGCTCCAACATCCATGGTGTTCGTTTTAACTTCAAAGGCAATGTGTTTTGTAATCTAGAATTTGAAAATCCTGGTCAACTTAATGAAAAACATATTTTTGCTTGAAGTAAAATTTGTTTGTAAAAATAAAAAACAAGTGGCTTGTTCTTTTTACTTGCCTAAAACTTGAAGTGTGGATTGTGAGTTTTAGCTTGATGCAAGAAAAGAAACTTTGTGTGTTGATTTTAAGAACCAAAATAAAGATGAATCCTAACTAGAAAGCAATACAATTTTGTGTTTTTCAATTTTTTAAGCACCAAAAGACAAGTTTGCGATTTTTATGGTGATTTTTTAACCCGCACAAACAAAAACATGTTAGTAAAATCGATGTTTCAGGGGGGCTTCCACAAGCCTAAGAATTTCCATTTTTGTGGTTACACGGCGATTTGGACGACACTCTGTTGCAATAGCGCTAGTCTGCGTTTAAAAAAAAGCGCTATTTCACATAGAAGTGTTGAATAACAAAACTGACAGAGAGTCAAAAGTGCTAAAAGATCTTCAATAGCGCCAGAAGGATGACCAAAGCACTAAAATAGTGTCAAAAGCACTGAAACTTTTACAATAGCACTATTGTAAGAGCAATAGCACTAAAAGAAAAAGTGTTAATAGCGCCAGAACGTGTTCAATAGCGCTAAAGCGCAACCTGTGTGACACTTTCAACAATCAAACATGTTAGTTAAAAAAATGATATGTTTTTGGTGGTTTGATTCACGTCGGGTTCAACAAATGATGCCCTCCTAAATGGCACAAGGTTAGCAAATGATAAATAACACAAAAGCCACGAAACTGTTAGTGTTAGTCAATCAAAAACTAATCTAAAAGGCACACCAAGAGAGACACTAAAAGCATGCTAATGTATCTAACAAACGAAACAAACATTATGAGGCATCTCCAACTACCTCTTAGCATGGCCTTAGCTCCTTCTCCCTTGTTCCTCTCCTCTCCAAGATCCAAAATAGTGTAGCTCTCAGCAGCTTTTTGCACTATCGATGCTTATGGAGGATTGAGATTGTAGTATTGAGCTCTAAAGTGAAATAAAAAAGCTAATGCTATGCTATTGATGCTAAAATGATATATTTTAACCAAAATAACAAGATATTAGATGATTATGCTAAAATACTCTCTTAAAATGCCTATAGCTTAAATGCATGCAAGTTTTCAGGATCTGGATTATGAAGAAATGGGCTCTATTTATAGGAAAAATGGAGTAATGGATGGCTGAGATTGAACAATCTCAACAAGGGTTAGGATTGAATGATTTCAAATTCATGTGAGGGCTTTCAACCCAATCCCAAGATGACAAGTGTCAATGTGAGATAGGTTGAGAGGGGAGGGAATAAACATTAAATGCTTGATATGACCTTGGGATTTAAAGTCAAGGTTGGTTGAATGAATAAACTCTTTATTCAAAGAATAAAGCTTTTATCCAATGGATAAACTCTTGTGCAAATGTGAAATGGATGAATATGGTCAAAACAATAAATGTTTGGGGGGACAAGTTTGAAATAACCATAAATGGTTATGTAAGAGCCATAAATGGTCATGTAAGAGCCATTAGTGGTCTTGGAAGACTTTGGGGGTTAATTTGTTGAACACACAAAGCATTAAATGCTTTTCAAAGACTTTGGAGTCTTTGAGAAGTGACTCCATTTTGCTTAGGAATGTGACAATAATTAGGGGATGGATTAGGCTAATCAGGAAGGGGTTAGAAGAATCTAGAAGGGGATTAGATTTTGCAAGTGGATTTGGTGGGTGAGGGAAAATAGGATTTTATTTAAAATAAAAATTCATTTATTTCAATAAATGTGTGTAAGTTGCATTTGTAGGAAAATGCAAGTGGGGGGGGGATAATGATTTAAATAAATGTTTTTATTTAATTTATTTAAAAGAGGAACAGGGGGATTTTAATTAAATAAATAGATTTTATTGATTTAATTGATTTGAATTTGATTTAATGAATTAATTAAAATAAATTGAATAATTTATTTAATTAAGAGAAGAATGTTTGGAGATGAATTAATTAAATATTAATTTAATTAACTGATGGCTAGTGGATTTTTAATCAAATAAATACGAAATATCCATTTAATTAAAATGGATAGATTTGTGTGACTACATATATATAAAGAAACAGTAAACAATAAGAGTGTGAAATAAGAATGGGAACAATGCTCATAAATTAGAACACTTACAATCTAAAATACTACAACTCGTACCAGGACAATAATCTAATTTCCTTGTATTCCAGCAATTATCATTTACCAATTTGGAGCTGCTACAAAATGAATTGACCAGCAAAGAATAAGCAAGATACAATATGCAGATTTCCAGCTCTTCACACCAACAACAAACCAAACGTGGACAACAAGGAAGAATGACACCACCACAACTCCCAATGGGCTGCAGTTGTAGTCACGTACTAGCTGAATAAGGTTAGCTGCCTTGATGAAACCCTTTGAATGCAATCTGAATCCTCTGCAATCAATAGCACACCCAATCTCTATCAACCAATGCCCAACACCCTGAAGTATCTACTGAAAAACTACTGCTGGGGGCTACGTCCCAGCCAGTATCCAACCTGGGGTTTGCGTCCTAGATGAAGAATAGCTCTACCAAAGCAAATTCGCAAGAAGCAAGTTTTGAATGTGTAAAAGATATCCAAGAGTTAGGTCACAACTTCCTTATAACACC
The DNA here is from genome assembly GCF_030272615.1 of Cryptomeria japonica. Lineage (NCBI taxonomy): Eukaryota > Viridiplantae > Streptophyta > Pinopsida > Cupressales > Cupressaceae > Cryptomeria > Cryptomeria japonica. The sequence continues at coordinate 262,338,480 of NC_081405.1, read as the reverse complement.
TTCCCACTTAGCTCGAACCCTAAAAATGACTCAATGGGGCGTTTAGGGTTAAAATGTTATATTTCTCATTTTAAGTTGCCAAGTGTATAGAAAACGACCTTTTTTCAAATATAAAGAAATCCGTTCACTGAAAGGATCTGAGTCAAAAGAGAAATATTTAGAAAAGTCCAAGACCTTTCCAACGATCTATTACACTAAGGGATACGCATCCAGATGAGGCCAAAACCCCCTTATTACTCCAAAATGGCTATAAACATAGCTGTATTTAAATAATAAACACTAACTTAGGAAATATTAAAAATATAACCCAAATAGTTGCAAAATGTTCAAATGACACCACAAACTAGAAAGTCAACCTGCCACCTGTCTATGACTGAAGTCGAAAATCAAGGATCCACTGGCAGTCTCATCCCTAAAATCTAGGGATGCTCCTAGAAACTAGGAAACAAACCCAAATCCTCTGAAACTGAACCCAAAGAATAATCTCAAGGAGACCCAACCCTGGGTATGGTCATAACCTCCTAAATAGTAGGGATATCCTCCATAAATGTAGGAACTATCTCCTAAAAATAAGGAACTGCTCCAAACTGATCAACTACTGCCAAAACACCAGGTCCCAAACACTGTATAACCACACCGAGTCTCTATCCATCGCTGTCAGCCTACAAGACCCCATAATAAGCTGACTCACATGTCTCTGCTAGACAGAGCTGAAGAGGGGACATGACAGTCCTCCCCTCTCGGAGATGCTTGCCCACAAGAAACTGTAATGCTGGATGTTGTAAAATGGCCTCACCCTCCCAAGTGGCATCCTCTATGGGAAGATTTCTCCAACGTACCAAATACTCACGAATCACCCTGCTTCTCAACCGCCGTTCCCTCACCTCAAGAATCTCCTCAGGAACCAAAGTCAATTTACCTTCCTCATCCATGGGGGGAAAATCGGGTGAAATTGTAATATGCTATCCAAGGGCCCTTTTCAGGCAAGATACATGAAACACAATATGAATTTTACTACCTGGTGGTAACTCAACCTCATAAGCAACCTCTCCAACTCACCTGAGCACCCTGTACAGTCCATAAAAACGTGGTTTGAGCTTCTCATCTCCCCCCCCTTTAAGGGTGCTTTGCCGGTATGGCTGTAAGTGCAAGAAAACCATGTCATCCACCTCAAATGCTCTCTCAATCCTATGCCGATCAACGTATATCTTTTGCTGATTCTGTGCATGCTGTAAATTTTCCTTGAGAGATCTCATGATATCCTAATTCTCCTATAACCAATCCTTAGCCAAAGGAACTCTATTGTCACTCAGAGCTAAATCAATGAAGGATAATGCCTCATAGCCGTAGAGAGCTCTGAAAGGTGTCATACCAATGGACATATGGTGCATAGTATTATAACAATACTCACCCAAATACAACCATCGTACCCATGCTTTCTGCTGCCCTGACACATAGTTACGCAAATATCCCTCAACCCACTTATTGACTATTTCGACCTGTCCATCTGTTTGAGGGTGGTAACTAGTACTAGGTGTCAACTCAGTGCCTGCTAGCCTGAAAAGTTCTTGCCAAAAGGAGCTCATGAATCTGCTGTCCCTGTCACTCACTATGGTCTTGGGAAGACCATGGAGTCTAAACACCTCTCTGAAAAATAGCTCAGCCACCTGAGATGCTGTAAAATCAACTGCAATGGGAAAGAAGTGGGCATATTTTGTTAGCCTATCCACTACCACATAGATACAATCCTTCCCTTGCACCTGAGGAAGACCTGTAATGAAGTCCATAGAAATCCCAGTCCACTTCTATTCCGGTATAGGCAAAGGCTGTAACAACCCAGCAGGATAAGTATGCTCCGGCTTGTTCTACTGACAAGTCATACACTCATGGACATGCCGCAAAACATCATCTTTGAGACCCTTCCAAGAGAATCATTCTCAAACTACTCTATAAGTCTTAACATACCCTGGATGTCCTACTGTAGGAGTATCATGGAAAGCATGCAAAATTTGTTTCTTCAACTGTGAACCCGAAATAAGATAAACGCTGCCCTTGTAATAGATAATATCATCTACCACACTATATTTGTCATCCACTATCAAACCATCCATGACCTCACAAGCATGCTAGTTTTTGGAATACTCAACCAAAAGTTGAGCCTTCCAATCTGCTGAAATCTCGCTCAACGAACATAGGGTAGCAAGTGATGGTTTCCTAGAGTGTGCATCAGCCACAGTATTATTCTTCCCCTTTATGAATTCGATATTGAAATCATAAGCCTGAATCTTGCTCACCCATTTTTGTTGTCGATCATTAAGCTCTGTCTGATCAAGGAAATATTTCAAGCTGTTGTGGTCGGTTCTTACCACAAATTTGCTGCTAACAAGATACTGTCTGAATTTGGCTAAAGCATGCATAATAGCCAACATTTCCTTATCATAGGTAGAGTACAACCTCTCGTTATCTCGCAGCTTCTGGCTCTCATAGGCAATGGGATGTCTATTCTGCATCAACATAGCTCCTATGCCCAGACCTGAAGCATCACACTCTAGGACAAATGGCTGTGAGAAATCAAGTAATGCCAAAACTGGACAAGTGCTCATAACCTCCTTGAGTCTATCAAAGACTCCCTATGCCTATTCTGTCCATCTAAATGCCCCTTTCTTTGTGAGGTCTGTCAAAGGTGCTACCAACTGAGAAAAAACTCTCACAAATCTTCTATAATAAGCACATAAACCAAGGAACCCACGTAACTCAGTAATGCTTTGAGGGTGGGGCCAATCCTGAATCTCCTGAATCTTCTCCTCATGCACCTTCACCCCATCAGCACTGATCACATGGCCCAAATATAAAACCTCCCTAAGTCAAAACTCACATTTGGATAACTTAGCAAATAGAGACTGGCTCTCCATAATGCTAAGTACCTCCTCAACATGTCTGAGATGGTCCTCCCAAGTATGACTATAAATCAATATGTCATCAAAGAACACTAGAACTGACTTCCTCAACTTCTTGTTGAAGATATGGTTCATACAGGACTGGAAAGTGGCTGGTGCATTGGTAAGGCCAAAAGGCATTACCAGAAACTCATAGTGCCCATAGTGACAATGAAAGGCAGTCTTGTGTACATCCTTTGCTTGTACACATATCTGATGGTAACCTGAACAAAGATCAATCTTAGAGAAGTAGATAGCTCCATGAAGCTCATCCAACAACTCATCAATGCATGGAATAGGGTATCTGTTCTTGATTGTCTTCTTGTTCAAGGCTCTGTAATCTATACACATCTGTAGAGTCCCATCCTTCTTCTTAACAAGCACTGCAGAAGAAGCAAAGGGGCTAGAACTAGGCTGAATGAAACCCATATCCAACAACTCTTGAATAGTCTTCTCAATTTCATCCTTATAGGCTCAAGGATGATGATATGGGGTAGTAATCACTGGCTTCGCTCCATCCTCCATCTTTATAGCATGCTCAAAACCTCTATCTAGAGGTACTCCAGAAGGTATGTCACCAAATACTCTCCCATGACAGTCCATCACTGACTGAATATCAACATGAAATACCCTGCCATCCTGAGGTGTAGGTGTTTTGGACTTCACCAAACAATGTGCAGCCCAAATCACATCATTATGTCTAATAATAGTCTCCATCCTGCGAGAAGACACCTCCTTAGGTCCACCATTTGACGCTGCCCTTAAGATAGTCTTCTTCCCCCCAGAAAGGAACTCTAATTGCATACGGTGGTGATCAATAATGTAACACCCAATACCCTGTAACCACTGCATGCCCAAGACCACATCATAATCCTCTAATGGAAGCACATAAAAATCATCGGTCAGAGTATAATCCCCCATCTGAATACTAAGCTGTGGAATCCATTTAGTACAACCCAAAACTGCACCATTTGCCAACTTCGCTCCAAAACCACCAAACTCCTCATACTGTAATCCACACCTCTCCACTAACTTCTGATCAATAAAGTTATGCATGGCACCTGTGTCTACCAAGCTCGTGACCCGCTTGCCCTTCAGTGTACCTTTCAACCTAAAGGCATGAAATTTAGGATAACTGGAGAGGGTAGCCATAGTTACTTTGGCTGTCGCCAAAGGCTCAGGGGTATCTAACTCCAACTGTGTTTGCACCTACTCAACATCCTCCATGCTATCCTCGGTGTTAGTGTCAGGTACCTCCTCATCCCCTAACTCAGATGTCACCTCAATCAAATGAACCTTTCCTTTACCCATACAACGGTGTCCTGGTTCCCAAGGTTCCTTACAGGAAAAGCATAACTTTTTCCTTCTCAATTCATTCCTCATCTCTTGATTCATCCAAGGGGGTCTAGATGATGACCCTCCTTTATTCTGTGAAGTATTGGCCTTCTGTGCAGGCCGAGAGTCCCTGAATTGCTTCTTATTTGCCTGATAAGAAGTGGGAATGATATCTAGTCTCAATGTCACATCAATGGCCTCCTTAAGAGTGGCCGGTTGGAAAGCACGTACCAATCCCTTAAGTCTATCATGCAATCCCTCAATAAATAACATCACACTCCACCTCTGGGGCATATCAGGTACCATAACCGCAATACGCTGGAACTCATTAATATAAGCTTCTGCAAGCCCAGTCTGTCTAAGATGTGCCAACTCTCTATAATAGAGCTCTGTATCCTTATGGTCAAACTGTGTAATGAGTCGTTCAGTGAACTCGACATAGGAATGTACCAAGGCATGATCTTGGGTGACCAATCCATGGTGCCACCAATCATAGGCAATCCCGTCTAAATGCAACACAAGAAACTGAATAGCCTCACTCTCAGGCATGGGCCTCAAGGATAGATATATGTCTAGCTTGGGCACCCAAGCTCGTCCACTCGTATCACTAGAGCCATCACATGTAGCCAATGTGATCTTCCTAGTAGCTCTATTGAGGTCATAGTTCTGTTGCTGTGGTGGTCTATAACCATGATCTCCTCTGAACCTAGTTGTATCTCTATGTTGTGCACAATACTGGGGAAGAAGGAAAACATCCCTAACCTCTGGGGGTAGGGCTCTCCACTCAGCTGTGGTTGCCAAAACTGACTCCTGGAACCCAACCTCTGGTGGATCTTCCTGTGCTGGCTGTGCACCTGGTACAAACTGAGGAAGAAAAGGTCTATCTGTAGCAGGTGTATGATGGTGTTCCCGCCTAGAGGAATGAAGGGAGCTCCCCACTGATGAATGAGACTGATGGCTATGCTGATTGCCTACCACTGAAACTGATCTACTTTGCCCATGTCTGCCCCTATTTCTATCCAACTCCATTCGTGCCAAGGTTTCCTGTAATCTGTCAAGTGTCTGGACTATCCTGGGCTGTGTAGTGATGAGAGTTCTCATCATCTCCTATTCTTCATCCTCAATCCGGTTCTGTCTAGCACCCCCTTGTTCATTTGCCATACTAGGTACCTATTCAATTCCAATCTCACGCTCCTATTGAGCTACCTTGCATGTATAATACCTATGTATCTCCTCTCTATTGGATGCATAGAATAAAATGTAACCCTAGTGTGAAAATTCCACACAAACCCTACAGGCTAGCAAGATGATATCTCTGATACCACTGAAAGATCCCTGGTGGATCCCTTTTCTGATATGTTGTAATTTTTATTTAATAAACTAGGTTTTTTGTAATTTTCTGGTGATCTTATAGAATAGACAGAAGTGCAGAAAGGGGGTTTGTTTCTTTTTTTGTTTTGGAGTTTTGAAGATATATATATATATATATATATATATATAAAGAAACAGTAAACAATAAGAGTGTGAAATAAGAATGGGAACAATGTTCATAAATTAGAACACTTACAATCTAAAATACTACAACTCGTACTAGGACAATAATCTGATTTCCTTGTATTCCAGCAATTATCATTTACCAATTTGGAGCTGCTACAAAATGAATTAACTAGCAATGAATAAGAAAGATACAATATGCAGATTTCTAGCTCTTCACACCAGCAACAAACCAAACGTGGAGAGCAAGGAAGAATGACACCACCACAACTCCCAATGGGCTGCAGTTGTAGTCACGTGCCAGCTGAATAAGGTTAGTTGCCTTGATGAAATCCTCTGAATGCAATCTGAATCCTCTGCAATCAATAGCGCACCCAATCTTTGTCAACCAATGCCCAACACCCTGAAGTATCTATTGACTAACTACTATTGGGGGCTACGTCCCAGCCAGTATCCAACCTGGGGTTTGCGTCCCAGATGAAGAATCGCTCTACCAGAGCAAATTCATAAGAAGCAAGTTTTGAATGTGTAAAAGATATCCAAGAGTTAGGTCACAACTTCCTTATAACACCTTCCCACTTAGCTTGAACCCTAAAAGTGACTCAATGGGGCGTTTAGGGTTAAAATGTTATATTTCTCATTTTAAGTTGCCAAGTGTATAGAAAAATGACCTTTTTTCAAATATAAAGAAATCCGTTCATCGAAAGGATGTGAGTCAAAAGAGAAATATTTAGAAAAGTCCAAGACCTTTCCAATGAGCTATTACACCAAGGGATATGCATCCAGATGAGGCCAAAAACCCCTTATTACTCCAAAATGGCTATAAACATAGCCTTATTTAAATAATAAATGCTAACTTAGGAAATATTAAAAATATAACCCAAATAGCTGCAAAATGCTCAAATGACACCACAAACCAGAAAGTCAACCTGCCACCTGTCTGTGACTGAAGTCGGAAATCAAGGATCCACTAGCAGTCTCATCCCTAAAATCTAGGGATGCTCTTAGAAACTAGGAAACAAACCCAAATCCTCTAAAACTGAACCCAAAGAATAATCTCAAGGAGACCCAACCCTGGGTATGGTCATAACCTCCTAAATAGTAGGGATATCCTCCATAAATGTAGGAACTGCTCCAAACTGATCAACTACTGTCAGAACACCAGGTCCCAGACACTGTATAACCACACTGAGTCTCTATCCATCACTGTCAGCCTACAAGACCCCATAAGTTGATTTAAGGAAATAGATTAGTAACATGGTAAATAACATTGGAAATATAATTATGGTGCTGTGATGTTTAATAAGTGATTAGGATTAGGAACATTTGGAATTGGTGCTTTAAAATGAATCTAATGGGGTTTAAATGGTTTTGCATTGTAATGAATGTATACATGATAGGTGGATTAGTAAATAATCATACGTATATGCATGATAAGAGTAAATGTTAGTAGGATAGTATGCATCAAAATATGAAAGTAATTATGATATCATGTTTATAATGAAATGTTCTTGCTAAGGTTTGTGTTATGGATAAATTAGGTAATGACATTGAGATACCCTAGGGAAGAATGGATGTATGCAATGATATGTTAGCATTATGTTGTTATTTTCGCTTGCATGATATGATCACTTGTTTATGTTATTTAGTTCATGCACATATTCATGGATGGATAGTTAGATGCATATGTATTTTGTAATCTTATATGTGGTATTATTTGATGATAATTTTTTTTAATCTCGATTATTATGTTAGATATGTTTATATCTCTAAGGTATTTTGGCAAGACTAGTTGGATAGAAAATTAGGTTTCTATCATTCTCTCTAACACCAAACTTCACTAGAACCCCCGCAATTTCATTTTGTACATTTCCTTCCTTGGGGACCTTATCCCAAATTCTACCTATTGAAGCCCGAATCCCACATTTCTCTATATTTAGGGTTTGCCATAACTTCTTCCAGTTTTATCCAATCACCTCTAAAATTTTCCATATTGTTTATCTCCAATGTTTGCTCCTTTGTCCCTCTTGGACAAATTTTTCCATTCCTTCACCTCACTTCTAAAATCCCCATTTTATGCTTTCCCATCCCTTAGAAAATGTCAAAAACCTAGTCAAACCCAAATTACCCATCAAATTTTCCCCCAAATCCATATTTTTCTTCAGTAGAATAGTTTTTATTCTTGTTTTTCTACTCATTCCCAAAAATAAAAAAATAAAAAAAATAATTTTGTCTTTTGGAAGACGCTTGTCGAAGACTTCATTTTCAAATTACTAATCAAGTGGTTTTGCAGGTTGCCTAGGAGGTTCAAGCAAACATTGTGTTTCTTTTATTAGGCACCTAGATCTAATTAGGGGGTAAAATAGTCTTGTATTTTCCTTGTCTTGAAGAGTCAAAGGGTAGGATAGTATGCTCTTGCCTATCTAGGCAATACGAAATCTAGACCCCTTTGGTCTTTTCTAGGTTTATTGCATGTTTACCCTTAGCGGGCTTGCCCTCCCGAGTTTCGCTTAGAGCCGGTAAGAGGGGAACGACCCAAGTGAGTACACTCGGACTTGGGGTTCCCAACTCACTATAGTAAATAGGCCATTGAGATCAAAAGAATCAATGGTTGGGGCTATTTGAGAGTTCACTCTCACATTGGGTACTTAGTAGGATCCTAGAGATCTCAATCACACTTGTGTGACTACTAAGTTCTTATTTCTTTGTTGGGCTATAGGCCTCAATTGTGCTTGCACAACTATGAAGGGTAACTCCTAATGGGAAGCCATACTAAACACCTTGTCCATAGTGACCAAAAACCTTCTAGTCATTAGTGTAGGAGGTCAGACCTCCGAAGCCGTCCATATTTTTACGGCCCTTTGTAGAGACACAAAGTTCACCATGAGGAGTTTTCATGGGAATTGATGCTTGGTTTCCCCAGAGAAGTGAGTGTCGTGGAGGGGAGCCAGTGGGGTCAAGCATCTAAGTGTTCGCTCTGGGTAAGTATAACTGGGAAGCCAATTGGGATCCATTGACTATTATCCTTGCTCGCCATAGGATATGTTGTAAAGGAGCATGAGTGTCTTTTGAGTCTAACTTCTTTTTACTATTGTATTTTCTTTACTTGACATCTCTTGCCAAGTCCATCCCCCACAACCAATCAATCCTCCCTCTTTCCAAATTCCATCTTGTCATCATTAAATCTTTAATCCATTTCTATCTATCCAAGAAATTCTCCAATCCCCAATCCACTTTCATCCATTCAAGCAATCATCTTCCCTCAACCAATATTTTTGTCCAAATCATTCATCTGACTTTGGGTAGCCCTCCCCTTTATTCTTCCTATTATCTATCCATTCTTCCATAATCATTCTCCCTCTAATCCAATCAAATCTCCAAGATTCCAATCAATTAAATTAATCCATCTTTCTAATCCAGTTATCCAATCCTCCATCAAGGAATCATCCAATCCTTTAATCCAATCAAATCCAATTCATCATCAATTCCCATCCAAGTCCTAATCCAAGGACTAATCCAATCAAGTCCTAATCCAAGGACCCATTCCAATCAAATCAAGTCCTAATCCAAGGACCCATTCCAATCAAATCAAGTCCTAATCCAAGGAACCATTCCGATTAAATCAAGTCCTAATCCAAAGACCCATTCCAATCAAGCCAAGTCCTAATCCAAGGACCAATCCAATCAAATCAAATCAATTCCAATCCAAATCAAATCCAATCCAAATCTAATCAAATCTAATCCATCATCATTCTAAGTCAAGTCCTAATCCTCATCTTCATTTAATATCATCTTCATAATCTTTATCCTCCAAAACATATTCATCCAATCTAATCCTTCACTCTCAACATGACTATCCAAAATTTCAAAGCTTGGTATGAGAATATGCTCATGGAAGTTTACGAACCTGCCTACCAAGTCAATCCCATAATCTCTCATCCACCTATCATACCTTCATCCATATCACCTCAACACATTGCACCTAATCCCAATCTATACCATATCTCCTATCCTTCCTCTACCTTCAAAAAGGTAAATCCATCTTATTCCCCATCCATATCTCCATATTATCTCTCATCCGCATATATACCTTCATCTCCCCCCCCATCCATATCTCAATCCCCATCCTTTCACAACACATTCATTATCTCTACTACCCATCAAAATCCTTTACTCCATATTCCTCCAAGCATTAATCCTAATTCCCCAATCCATTATCCTAATCCTCCATCCAATCCCAATTCTCCATCTAATCCCAATCCCCCATCTAATCCCAATTATCCATCTAATTCTAATCCTCCAAAATCCATATTGTCCATGTCCTCCAAATCCATTATCCATAATCTTATCCAAGACATGCTAGCAAAGGAGACAAAATCCTCACCTCAAAGCAAAGTGGCCAAGTCTCCTCAAGTCCTCCATCCACCCCAATCACCTCCACCTCAAAACAAATCCCAATTCCCTGCACTTCATGATACCCCCATTTCCCCATCTACTCACATCAAAGCTTCCATATATTCCCCCATCACACAATCACCACAACTCCAAACATGCCAAAAGATTGTTCCAAAGCATGCTAACATAGAATACTCTCCATCTCATGATGCATCTCCCTCTACTCCATCTAATGATGACATTACCTCCACTTCCTCTCATGATCATATGATTCCTCTATCCAACCCTCTCCCTCCATTGCATGATCCTCTTCCATCTCATGTTCCAATCATGCCTCCCACTCCATCTCATGATACCATTCCTAGTCAAGATCAAAGTATCCCTTCATCTCCATGTCACGATCCCACTCCATCTAAAGATCCTAATCTTCCTTCCACATGTTGTCCCCCTCAAAAGGGACTCGCATCTCATTTCTGAAATAATAAGGGTCCTCAAGATAATTCTAAAGATGTTGGTACATCCTCTATTCCTCTTAAATCCAAATTTCCTTCATACAAATCAAAATCCTGTTATCCCCCATCATCCACATCTATTTTGGGACCCTATATTCCAAAGCTAAATCCTCCATTCCTTCCATCCATTTTGGGTCCTTACATCCCTCCACCCGCCACCCTCTCACCTCAAATAATCCTAAATCAATATCAACAAAGGTACACATCATTGAATGCCTCCCAACATGCTCCTTCCATCATCCCACCATCCACAAAATCCTTAAGTCATTCATCCTCATGCACCCATCCCATTGCTATTGGAAGCAATTTGGATGCCCAATCTAAAAAGCATAAATCTCAAAATCCACAAAAATCAAAGGATCAACATTCCCTTTCAAAAAAACATGCTCAAAAGAAAAATATGATCTGAAATAAAGAAAAAAAAAAGGCCACAAAGGCACCAAAATAAAAAATCAAAAACTATGTGGATCCCCAAACTACTCAAAGAAGCAATGCATCTCAAAGTAAAATCAAAATTGGCATACAAACTTGCTAATCCAAAAGCTCCATCCATTTATAAGTCCTCCAATCCTCCATCTAATGCTACTCCATCTTAAAAATGTATTTTGGGTCCTTATGTCCAAAAGTCCACCATCCCAACCCCATCACCCCCTTCTTCTATTTTGGGTCCTCATTTCCCAAAATCCACACTTTATTCTCTATCTAATTCAAAACACTCTCCCCCACTACTCCACCACCCTTCAAGGTGTGTGCCAATGTTTCTCTTCCACAAATTCTTCAAAACCCCATCCATTATCCACCATCCATTTGTCACAATCCCATTCTGTTAGTCCAATCCTTTCCAAATCCTTATCTTCCATCCCCTATCCATTTCATCTCCCCAATTATTGTTACCAACACCTATGAGCATACCTCCAGTTCAAAGAAATACTAACACACACTATCCATGGAACTAGATGCTTGAGTCCTCTCTTCCTCCTTCATGCATCCACTATCTTCCATATCCACTCATCCTCATCCTTATCCTTATCCATCCAAACTATTCTAAAAATTCAAAAAATAAAAAATAAAAATAAAAATCAAGAAAAATACAAAAAAAAATCAGAAAAAAAGTAAAGAAAAATCATTTCATCCAATGGTGAAAACCACGTCTTGTGCCGCCTTGGGTAAGTACCATGATGAAAACTTGGAAAACAAGCATCATGTGTAATCTCCTTACCCTATTGCACTCTACACTTGGGGGCAATCTTCATCCATGCTATCCTACCATCTGCATTCCTTATCTTCCATTTGCATCCTATCTAAGTCCATTCTCCTTTCCCATCTTTGATCTTGATTATCCTATCCATATCCTCCATCTCATATCCCTCATCCTATCCAAACACAATCCTCCATGTTAGAGGCAAAATAAGGTATATGCATGCATTCTTTGGAGCATTCAAGCCTTAATCCTCTACCATCCATATCCATTACACATTATCGTTCCACCTCATACATCTTTATCCACCATCCTTGCATCCTTAATTCCACTACCTCTAGTATGGGGCATTGCACTCCTTTGCAGCATAGTCCTTGGGTCTCTATCACTCTACCCTCCAGTCCTCCATATCCTATACATATCCATCCACTCCATCCATCTATCTCTTATCCAAACAATAACTCCCTCCTTCCATTCATCCATCCTCTTACCAATCCTTGGTTCTCTCTTGTTATTGGTTCCAGTCAATCAGATCCTATCTAGGGATAACTTTAAGAAACCCCCGCGGGCAGCTATGTAAAATCCTGGCGAATCAGACATTATTTTCGGGGAGAAATTTTCATATCAATGGCAAATTTTTTTTTTTAAAATGAGGGAAAAATTATTTTGTATTGGCGATTTTTTTTTCTAGGGTACGAAAATGCCATAAATTTCTGGCAAATAATACCTTATTCTATGGGGAAAATATTTATTGTGGGAGACAAATAATTATTGTTAAAAGGAACAAATATATAATTGTATGAGAGAAAAATTTTACTCCGAAGGAAAACTTATTTAAATGTATTGGTGATTTTTATCCACCGCTTGAAAATTATTTAAATGTATTGGCGATTTTTATCCATTGCTTCAAAATTATTTAATTTGTTTTGGCGAATATTTTGTTATTTATAGTACAATATATAATTCATTGGCGATTTCATAAATTCATTGCCATTAATAGACATCACATCACATTAGTACCTCACATCACATAATACATTGAGTCCGGACTCTGCACGATGTATCAATAAGTGCGGCCTCTTTGACACGTAAAGGGTGACACATACCTAAAATCTATCAATGATTTTAAACCGTTCGATGATCGTAGATCAATGGCTGAAGTTTTATTTTGGTCCAATTTTCTGAAGAAAACATAGCTCATCAGAAAGTGCCTGGAATGGAATTGTATTCAATAGACACATATCAAATGTCATGAATCATGATCGATAATTTCGTTCATTTAATATATATCTATTCACTTACGAAAATCCACTCTATCCCCACGACTTCCAATGTGATACTTGCCAATTTGGTACTGGTTCATAGCTGTTTCCATTTTTGCACAATAGTGCATTTATGGGAAAGATTTGCAGAGATACGAAAGATTTAAAAAAATTTATAGCAATTAATATTGTTAAAAAGTAATTATTACAATCAAGAGCTTCAACAATTTATATACGATCTCTGCTTCTTTCATCTTCAATTAGCCTTTGCTCACGGTATTTTAGGTTTATAGGCTCACTGCTCAGGTTGTTTAATTTGTTAATCTATTTTCTCAAGATGGACACACCCATCCACTTGAGAAACATTTTTGCAGAGGACCAGAGGGCCTTTCTAGGCTCTGTTAGAGACCCAACCCTCCAATCAGTCTGCAAGGAGGTTGGGTCGTTCATCAATGAGGCTGTGTGGATGGTGCTGGGTAGAGAATTTCTGCAAAATGAAAATAGGTACCGTGTTAACATAGACCTTACATCCCACTTCTTAGAGTCTCTTTTGGACCTAGGAGGAGACAAGGTGGATATGTTGATGTTGTTGAGGAAGGTTTTTAAGGAAGACTTCCTCAGAGACGACATTACTCTTGTCTTTCTTGCAGAAGTAGGGGTGGGGATCCCTTGGGCGAGTGATTTATCCAAGCTTCTCCTCCCTGACCAAACACTGTCAGTGGCTAGGCAACCGTTTCTCCTAAACTTGAATGCGGAGTAGCTGACGCATCACAGAAAATGGGTGCGGATTGGTAGGGACTTCCTTCGTAAATGGTTCCTCCTAGACGACTTTCCAAACTACATGTGGATTGAAGAATTCTCTCAGCTTATGCTGTTCGAAGAATTCTACATGGAAGGAGGGCCAGATTCTTAGGGCAAAATTGTAAACAATTCCACTATCTGTGCCCTAGCCCTGCCCCCTGTAGTTTATTTTCCCTATGTCCTTGAACCCTAACAAGCTGCCAGTGGTTCACTCATTTTGGCTTTTAAGTTTTTGGGGGACTCAAGTCTTAGACGAAAAAATTGTAAATTTCAAAAGCATAAATATTAATGATAATTTTTCAAATTCTAGTTTGTTTCACTTTGCCTCTTACAGTCTTATGGATATAAAAATGCTTTCTATAATTCTATTTCCTTTTTATTAATTAATTTCTTTCAAATGCTTTTTGTATATGAGCTATGTTATTTCAATTATTTGTTAAACAATGGAAATAAATTTAATACCATGATCTTTTTTATGTAATGCTATTAAAAAAAATTCAATTCGTTCCATTAATTATTTGTACATTGATTACAGTTGATTATAATTTTATAAATATATACTATATAGTCATTCAGAATACAAAATTTCAAAAGTTGCAAGATACAAAAGTTTATCGGTAAAGGTTTTTTCATTCAATTAATTGAAAAGTTTCAAGATACAAAATTTGCCCATAGGCTCATAGCTTATAGCAAGTAGACAAAAAAACTAGTTCATTGCCGATAGGCTGCTCACTCAGTCTCACTATCCCCCTGGGTCGCCTCCTCCCAGTCCCTTCCCTCCTCGGAGGTCGATGCTTTGGCTTTCCCTTTTGCCACTTCAACTTTCATTTTTGGAATGCAGTTTAGGAACCTGAAGTCGGGGTCGCCCTCCAAGCTTGCCAGTAGCTGTATGGCCCTTCCTTCTTCAACCCTATCTCTCAATTCCCTACCAACCTCCATCCTTGCCACCACATGCAAAGCATTCAGGACTTCATCCACCCTCGTTAATTTAACAAAGAGTTTCATCGCTACCCACTCAGGCTCATTCACGACACTGGTATTTGATTTCATCCTCTGGGCCACGAATAAAAGGAAGCAATTCCTCCTGGTCGTCCCCTTTCTTAATTCGAATGCCAACTCCTAACACCACCCGCTCCAAGATTGATTCCAAGTTAATAAAAAACTCCCCATCAATCAATTTGACCAATGTGAGTTTTACCTTTTCCACCTCCGGTTCGAATTCATAGGCCCACACCATAATCAGAGAGTAAACCTCCATGTTAGTTCAATATTGGTGACTGATATGTGCCACCTCCTCCGCAAGCATCAGTCAAGCTACCGCCCACAACTTCTCCTCCTTAAACCTGAATAGTCCTTGCATTCGTTTATCAGATACTTTTCCCAAAAAGGGCACCAACTTCTTGTCTATTCAAAGTGTGAAATTGACCTCCATTGTCACCTGCAATTTCAAAATCACTTCTTGCAAAAAATGTCTTACAGAAGGTACGATTCTACGAACTACAGATTTGTTCTATAGCTGTTTCAAAGCAAAAAGTGGTACACAGATCAAAAGGTAAAAAAATTTGCCTCCTTATAGGCGGAGTAATGAATGTGCACGATAAGACATTAATGCCATGAGATCAGGAAAAAGATTTCCTGCCATCCTCCCCTTCCTCCTTTCATGCGGCATGCCGCAGACAACTCCTTGTGCAACAATTAATCACCACCTTGCAATTTGTTCTTTCCAAATTTGCTCGCCTTAACAGGTTGAGGACTGCAGTTGCACATTTTTTAAAATTAATAAACTAAATTTATGTTAAACTTTTATATATATTTTTAAACTATTTTTGAAAATTATATATCGTAAACATAATTTCAAAGAATTTTATTAAACTTTAAATTAATAGTTTAGATTTAATATTGAAAGTTTTCTTTTTAATATTAAATTTTTACCTTTCAAATTGCATATCAAAATTTATATTTTTATTTAGTTATTTGTTTTATTCTAGAAACTAAGTTTCATTTTTTATACTATTTTTGAATTTCAAATTTTTACAAATGATATTAACATTATATTTAATAGTTATCTCAAACTATTGCACATCTTTAATTACAAATAATATTAACATTATATTTAATAGTTATCTCAAACTATTGCCTGGAATTGAACATTTTAAATTTAATTAAATAGAATGAAGTCTATAGTCTATAGACTATAAATCTCTTTTTCAGGTGGAATTTTAAAATGATTAAATAGACTTTAAAAACAGACCCGAAAAGTAACACGAGTATGGTGACGTGCCAGAAAAATGGCAGAAGTCGTGGGACCCACTTCATCTTAAAACAGGTACCATCGACCGTTGGATGAACAAAGATCAACGGCTAGGATGGATTTTAGCCCGAATGTGGGAAGTGAACACCTTTCTGAGAACTTCGCCCAGAATTGGACATTTTAAATTTAATTAAATATAATTAAGTCTATAAATCTTTTTTTTGGGTGGAGGTTTAAAATGATTAAATAGACTAAAAATAAAACCCAAAAAGTGACACGAGTATGGTGACGTGCCAGAAAAATGGCAAAAGTCGTGGGACCCACTACATCTTAAAATAGGTACCATCGACCATCATGAACAAAGATCAACGACTTAGGGTGGATTTCAGGGCGAATGTGGGAAGTGAACAGATTTTTGAGAACTTTGCCTGGAAAAGTGACACAAGTATGGTGACGTGCCTGAAAACTGGCAGAAGTCATGGGACCCACGACAATTGACAACAGGTACCATCATCCGTTGGATGAGCAAAGATCAACGACTTAGGGTGGTATTCAGCCCGAATGTGGGAAGTGAACACTTTTGGGAGAACTTTGCTCGGAATTGAAATGTTTTAAATTTAATTAAATATAAGTCTATAAAGCACTTTTTCAGATGAAAGTTTAAAATTATTAAACAGACTTAAAAAACAGACCCGTAAAGTCACAACAGGTACCTTGGTCCCTCGTCCGTTGGATGAGAAAAGATCAATGACTTAGGGTGGATTTTGGCCCGAATGTGGGAAATGAACACATTTGGGAGAACTTCACCCGGAATTGAACGTGTTACATTTAATGTCCTCAGAATTTATACTGAAGTAGTGAATGTTTTGTCCTTCGGCATCGAATAATTATTAATAAAATTACAACATGATTCTTAATGTCCTCGAAATTTATATTGAAGTAATGAATGTTTTGTCCTTCGACATCAAATAGTTATTAATAGTAATTAATAAAATTACAACATGATTCTTGATATTTTGCCCTTTAGGTTTTACTTTTCTACTTTTTAGAGTTTTCAAAATAAGAGACTCATAAATCATAACCATCTTTCATTTCTTGGATAAACCTGTAAATTGAGGGAGATTCAGAAACAACTACTAGATTGAGGAATGCAAGTTGCAACAGAGACCGTCTACGCCAATCTAGTGAAATAGAAATTCCAATTTCTAGGTAAAATCTAGAACACCTACATCCCGCCTTTTTTTCTTTTGGTAATCTCATGGTCCAATTTGAGGGTTAGCATTTTCAGGTTTTTATCTAGCATTATTTTGAATTATTAACAATAATAGTGATGGGGAAAATGGGAAGCAGTAGTTCAACAAGAAGCCAAGTGAAAAACAAAATGTACCTAACCGAACTGGTTAAAACACCAGGTTTCATTGATGAATACCATGATATTTATGACCCTGCTATCCATGGTGAAAAGCGTATCATAGATATTAGATATACATTGTCTAGTAAGGCGACAGATGCATCCAGGACAAAATTTACTATTGTCAACCCAATGTTACAACAAAAAACAAATAAAAATGCATTGTGGGATGTTGGATTGGGAAGCATGGTGTTACTTGAAGTATTCCCTTGCCCTGATTTTGTCATGGTTTGCGCCGAAAATTATGATGAAGATAAAAAAACAATTGTCAATAAAAATACAAAAGAGGAAATTCTATCCATAAACGAGGGAGAATTTGCTCATTTGTTGAACCTAGGATTTGAAGCCCAAAATTCAACCGTCCAAATTGACCTTGAAAAGCTGGTAGGGAATTATGAGAGTCTCGATCCAAGTCACAGAGATTCATTTTTCAAAGCTCTAATAAAGATTGGTACTAGTATTGTGTTGGATCAGAATCATAAGCCTCCTTATGATTCTAAAATTTTTGTTCCATGGGTTGGGGATACCATTTCCTTGCTGTCATTTTGCCTGGGATTGGAAAATGATAGGGAAGTGGGTGCAAGCCTTCTTGAAATGATTTATAATATCCATTGTGCAAGTTAGCCAGTAAAATATAATTTTATTGAGCACATTGTAAAATCCATGCAAAAACAATTACTAATGATAAAAAAAGGTTCCTGTAAGACATTTAGGTTCTCATCCTACTTTTGCTAGCTCCTTCTATCCAAGTATCGTGCAATATTTGAGACCAACAAGCTTCAAATTGTGAGCTATAAGATTGATGAGAAGATTGGGAAGAGAACAGAGTGTCCAATATATGTTTGGACCCCAAAGATAAGGATGCATGATAACAAAAAGAACTACAACCATTTTGTAGACTTCTTTTTGGCACCAATGTATAATAAAATTACAAGCACTCCAATTCCTAGGTTGCCTGTGTCTTGTAGAGATTGCATTCAACTCGGAAGTCAAATAGAATTGGCTGGCTGGTTCTTCATGGAGGAATTCACTGTGTTAAAGTTTTATGGATCGACAGTAAAACCATACAGAGTTCCAATACATGTGACAAAGAGGGTATTTGCATTAGAGTATTTACGGCAATTGGAGAGCACAAATAGGCACTTCCATGGTCAGCAAAAGAAGAGCATATTTCCTTCCTTGACTTTCTCATGTGGAGTGTTCACATTTTAGAGAAAAGCATTCATTGTGGCACATGATTTCTTGACAGTTTTAAACTTTGGTGATGAGGGTCTTGGCAGTATGATCCAATCAGTGTAGTTCAAGCAAGGCTTACGAAAAATGGGAACTCTTCAACGTTATGTCAACATGAAAGTAAACCATTGCTAGAAAATCTTAGAAACAAGGACTCCTGGGATGAGGTTAAAAAAGAGATGGAGAAAATTGCAGCTGACAATAACATTTCAATAGAAGAAATTTCATCACAAATTATGGAGGGCCAGGGCATCCAAAATAGGAGGTCCTACAATTTCTACCTAAAATCCACTAATCCATCTAATAAAACTATTCCCAAATCAAATTTTCACGAATGTAAAGAGAATTATTGGACTCAAACCAAAATAAATGATTTTTGGACTATGAGGAGGAATCTTGGTGAACCAAAGACAAGTGCAAAATTTGAGAGCATTGACGAGGATGCAAAGTTTAGCAAATTGTGGAATATGGAGCATCCCACAACATCATATGATAGGAGTGAAGATGTTGATTAGTATGAGCCTGAGGTAGAGCCCACTCAAACAACTACTACAGTCCCTAAAATATTAGGTGCAGTCAATGAGGCAATGAAAGAGAAATATATCAAAGGGGCAAGCATTGTGGAAAAAATTGAGATTTGAAGGTGGTGGTCTAGGTCCTGGAGGAGAGGGCATTTGGTATCCACTTCAGGTACAAAATCCATCAGGGTCAAAATCAAAAGGTCCTTATAGACCAGTCATTGGACTTGATTCTTCAAATTCATCAGGGATAGGTAGTACTCATTACCCTCAGGGTCCACCTACATTTGTTTCAGGTTCAAATCCACAACCACCACCACATCATGGTATTCCCATTGGTGGTGAATCAAGTGCCATTGCCACTGGTGGGGAATCTGGGGATAGTATTCCTATTATTGTTCAGTCAAGTGCCACTGTGATTTGTGATGTTGGCATGGGTACTACTACCGATACTAGTTGTCTTGGTGTTGGACAAGGCCAACAACAAAATATCTCTCACAAGAGGCCACTAGAGGTAGACACTCAATCTCATACTATTGAGAATCCTATATCAAGTGCCACTAACACTACAAATCAATCATTTGCAGCTTCAGATCACACACCTCAAAAGACTATGAAAACTACACATGAAAGTGTCAGTGGGAGTGGGACAACATCAAGAACTGTTGTTGGTAATCCTGGTCAAGCATTAGTTAAAACCACAGGAATAAGTGGAACTGGAGCCTATGGTATTCCTATGTCACCTTTCAAACATTCAATTGCTTCAACAAGCCCAGATTTTCAATTTCATGATTACTATGAAAAATATGAACACACAACAAAAGAAAAAAAAGAAAAAAAGAAAGCATTTCATAGGAATTCCGTGTCTGAAGTTGTAAACGAACAGCCTGCAAGGAGTAGGCTATTTCCAACATATGACCCATAGAAAGATATGATGTATTTCATGGTTGTTATGCCCCCGGGCCCATCTAAAGATAAAAATCCACCACACAGTCAGATAGATCCCTCTCAATTTCAAGTTAGCACCCTCCAAATGGATTTTTCCAAAGTACATAATGTGGACAAAATTAGTGTGTCAAAAAGGACTAACGAAGTGGTCTACACTTCATTGCTAAAGGTGGAGAGAGAAAAAAATAAACTGGAGAAACAAATAGAAAAGTTACAGGCAGACCTGGAAAATGAAAAAATCAAGGAGGAAAGCAACATATAGCAAGTGCAATGATTTACAGAAAAGGATAAAAAATTTGGGCTCTGCAGTAGATATTTGCAGAGCAGGAGAAGAAGGATGCAGAATTGAAGGACCTAACACAAAAACTGGCTAAAAGCAGTAATGAAATTGTTGAGGAAAAAGTCAGTTTTCAAAAATTATACAAAAGTTATGAGTCTGCTGCCATCGAAATGAAAAAATTACAGGACCTATTGGATCATGGGAAGGAAAAAGAAAAACATTTGCAAGAGGAAGTAGAGGAAGAAATAAAAAAATGGCACAAATGAAAGAAGACCTGCCCAATGCAAATGATAAAACAGAAACTTTGGAGGATACATTGAAAGATAATATGAAAAATACAACGAAGTATATACAAGAAAACATTTGGTGGCAAATAATGCAGAGGAGTGAGAAGTTGTGTGAATGGTTTCAATTGACTGAAAGTATGAGACAATTTTTTTTTAAAATCAAAGGGCACTACGAGAAGAGCACACATGTTTATTCAAAAAAGGAAATGGAAAAAAAGATTTTGAAAGTAGTCTACAGTTGCAGTGACAGATACTTGGCATCCAAGGGAATTAAGAGCCGCATTGATGCCACAGTTAAGACATCATCTATCATTAAAAAATGCCATAAGCTAAGGGAAACATCAGAAGTTATGGACAGTTGTGGAAAAAAGATAATGAAGCTGCAAGAAAAGAAAAATAATTTGATTAAACTTGGTTTGCCTAAGCCTGTTGACACAGAAAATAAATTCATTGGAGAAGAAGCTTACAAAAAAATCATGGAGATAAAAATGAAGTCTGATTTAGACTTGCTTCCAAAGGACACAACTCCCAAAAGCTTTCTGGAATTCATCCAACCATTTACAACTCTAAATTCGGTATTGGATGAAACAATGATGTCAAGTAAATCTTCTAAATATGGAATGTTGATGAAGTTGGAGTTGACTTTCCATAGTTTACAGAATATTGACCTTCCATAAGACGAAGAGTGGAGCACCCTACAAAAACTGGCACAAAATTATTAAGAATCATAGTATGTATTGCACAATTTTCTTCTTTTATTCTTAATTTCAAGGTTTTATGTTTTTTCTGTTTGCTATTTTGCTAATCCAGCCTATGAATCTAAATTATGAATAGGAAAAAAATAGCACTCGCTATTGCTATTTTGTTAATCCAGCCTATGAATCTATGATGCACAGTGCAAAACTTCAACCAGTAAATTTGTATTCTCAAATTCTCCCTTGCTTTAACATTTATGCATTTCTCTATTTCTGATTAGTAGGTTTTAGGCACTGCTATTATCTATGTTTAATTTGTCATGGCGTGAATTAATATTTAATTTTGAACTCTATTTTTTGAACAAGAGACATCAAACATGTAGCAGATGTTAAATTGTTAATACGGCCTATGATGACCATATAAATATGTGCTGAGTTTGTGATTTTGATGTTCAGTGTTCACATGTTGCAAACTTGCAATTCGACTTGAAGCTGTTGTTGCTCCCTTGTTTCTATAAAAGAGAATTCAGGGTCATTTGCAATTTTGCAAAGGGTTCTGAAACTTTGTATTCACTTTTGCATGGACATTGGAGAATCACATAGGAGTTGTTGTTGCTCTCTTGTTTCTATAAAAGGGAATTCAAGGTCATTTGCAAAGGGTTCTGAAACTTTGTATTCACTTTTGCAATTGGCACGGAGAATCACACAGATTGGTGTATTACTATTGAATGAATTGTATCATATGGCTATATTTGAAAGAATTAATGAAAATCTAAGTTCTCGACATGTGTATTACTATTGAATGAAATTTATCATATGGTTCTGAAATGTATCACACAGATTTGAGACTCAAACATATATAAATAAACAATAAACATCTCTGTATCAATAAACACATTATGGTTTTTTTTTAATTATGCTATTTTAAATCTAGAAATAGAAAGTTGAAAAATACAATTACAAATCAATATTAAATTCTAATGGCAAAAAGTAATATGCTTTTGTAATATGAATGATGAGATATAGCAATAAGATTAATAAATACCAATCTCTTACAGTTGCCATTCATCCTCATCAAATTCAGTGCTTTCTTGATTCTCGTCTATAGTTTCTTTACTCTGAGTTTGAGTCTGCATATCTTTGCCGAACTGCATCTCAATGCTACCAGTAGGTCCACTAGTCCCACTGGAACTTTGGTTTGAAGTGTTGCCCAAACCTCTTCTTTCACATTTGGACCTCTAGATTTGCAGTGCCCCATCATAAGGAAAAGTGTGGACATCATACCTAGATGTATAGAGCCTCAAGTAATTTTCCAAATTTTTGTCTAGTTTGTTTCTTAGCTTTGATTTTAGGAACCCCAAAGCATTGAAAACTCTCTCATCTTCCACCGAACCCAATATCATGGTAAGACATAAATCAACAAGCTTCACATATTCTGGCATTGAATCACACAAGGATGCATTCTCAACTATATATTTCCAAAGCCTTGTTATTGATCCCTCTTTGCGGGGGTTCTCCATTTTGCCATATTGTACTTTCATAGTGTATGCAAAATGAGATGATTGCTCTCAAATATGAGTTTCATCTAATATTCCATTTATAGTTACTCCATTAAATTCTCTGGATATGCAAAATTGTTTTACCAAAGTCAGTAGCTTACTTCGAAAGTTAGATGCACTATTGAGGCTCCAATAATGAGGAAACACAATAGACATGGCTTCGAGTAGGTTGTCAGGAGGGAATCTACTTCTAATTTCTCAGGAAAGATCATATGCAATTTTCTTCATAGAAGTAGTTACAGTCTCAACAATCTTGTCGAAATATTCCTTTGTAACTCTTGCTAGTTTCTTCCTGGGGCACTTTCTTGGTTCCTCGGGGTCGACTATGGCATAGAAGAGCATTGGTATCTCAACTCCCCGTACATTGGCACATACCTCCATGTCTGCACCGATTTGTAAAAAGTTATTAGAATTGTTCAAATCTGTGAGTGTCTGCCACTTAACAAATTTTTCATCAGATAGTGTTGGTTGATTTCGATAGAGATTGTCATGCATGTCATCTTACGTAGCATAGCATATTCTGCAATATACAAAGCTCTTTTTTGGGCAGCCTTCATAATAT
The DNA here is from genome assembly GCF_030272615.1 of Cryptomeria japonica. Taxonomy (NCBI): domain Eukaryota; kingdom Viridiplantae; phylum Streptophyta; class Pinopsida; order Cupressales; family Cupressaceae; genus Cryptomeria; species Cryptomeria japonica. Next base: position 262,314,803 of record NC_081405.1, on the reverse strand, counting down.
TCTTCATTTCCTCTAGCATGGGCAGAAGAGCCGCTAAAGTTACGAGTGTCTCTAAATTACTTAACCTGCCAAGAAGTTTAAGAAATTTTGGTTGATCTAATTCGTTGCGAGTTGTGTGAAATAGTCCAATCAAGGATGGATATTCTAAAAACACTCGATGCGCTGGACCATCCAAAGAGATCCATCTGGTATCACTATCCTTGAGAAGCTTGTTCCCATTAGTTAATCCATCAGCAAAGTGTTGAAATTCCATAAATCACTTGGGACTTCGACAAAAGTGTGAGTAGAGCTCTGTAATTAAAATTTCAATTTTTTTAACCGAAGCAAACTTGCTCACAATTCCAAAAGCTAGATTCATTCTGTGAGCCATGCAGTGAATCGTAGTAATGTACGGTGCAAATGAAGTTTCAATCTTTGTACAAAGACCGTTCCTGTGACCTTGCATTACTGAAGCTCTATCTGCTCCAACACAAACCAATTTTTTAGCTACCGTCATGTCATCCATACCTCCATATTCAATTAAACTTCTCTTTACTAGTTGAAATAAATTTTTCACTGTCGCAATCTCCTTCATTTTAGCAACAGATAGTAGATGAAGTTGGTGGGTATGATTCTCTACAGTATAAACATGCATGCATACCCATGAAGTATTTTCTACTGCCGTAACTTCATCTAAAGAAAATGCAATGAAGTTTGACTCTCTTATTTTTTCTTGTACATCTTCTTTTTCAACCTCAGCAAGACAAATTGCCCATTCCCATCCACTCTTTACTGACCAGTGTCTATTAGAATAGTTAGGAACTTTCAAAAAGTGTAATAAACCACTAATTGATGGGAAATCTATCATAGCACGCCCTCTGCTCAACATATGAAAAACAACGCTTACCTGAACATCTTTTCCCAGTTGTTCTATTTGCATTGCTTTTCTAAAAACAACTTCAATAGAACCTTTAACTTCAACAGGCTTTGTCTATAATTTCTCATGAAAATAATACTCTTCGGCATTCCTCACATGCTTACATTCATCCTTTGTTTTTTATCTTATCATTGAGTTTTCAACCTCGTCTATCATTTGTTTTTCATAAACTTTACCCATATGCTTTTCTATGGTG